>NW_015176491.1:159766-166886 GCF_001447785.1 Gekko japonicus | reverse complement strand
CCTCCCTCCCTCCCTCCCTCCCTCCCTTTTTGGGGAGGGTTTTGCAAAATCTGAGACGCGGCACAGAAGCAAGGCTGTTCAGGAGAGAAAGCCCGCAGGCCGCCCCCCCTCCTCCTCCATCCGCAGCTCCCAGTCTTCCAGGTGGCTTCCTCCACATCCGGATCTAAACTGCAGCGACAGGCACGTTACCTTTGCCGCTCCCAGCGCAGCAGCCTGTGCCTGGAGAAAACCCCAGCAAGACCCTCCCTGCAGACGTCTGGGAACAAAAGGCCGGAATGGGTGGGAATCGTCGGCTCGACCCGTGTCCCTTCATGACAAGCAGCACCTCTGCCACCACCACCGCCACCCTGGACACCCCCCTCAGTCCTTCTCCGCGTCTTCCTCTCAGCTTAAAAATTCCCCTGGCTTGCCTGGGCAAGCCGCTGAAGGCTTTGGCCTCCTTTCCCCGGCGGGCACCCGGCATTGCCTGCTCGTTCGTCTGCTCTGCCACTTACCTTTCAAGGCAATGGGGTTTCTCGCAGTCACCACACAGTGGCGAGGGCCTTCCAAATGGCTCCTGAGCCAGTGTTCCCTCTAAGCTGAGTTCGTGTGAGCCAGCTCACCGTTTTTTAGCCTCCGGCTCACACATCTTTGTCTTGGCTCAGGGAGGGTGGCTCCAGAGAGCAAAGTAATCAATGCAGCCGCCAAATGGCTCGCTCACGACTTTAATGCCAGTCGCTCACAAAGTAGAATTCCTGCTCACAAGACTCCACAGCTTAGAGGGCGCATTGCTCCCGTCCCTCCACAGAGCCCCCCTCAAGCCAGACGGCTGGCGGCCAGGGGAACTGAGTGTTTGGCGTGGACATGGGAGGCCCGGGTTCGAATCCCTGTTCATCAGCTGCCCCTCGGCCAAGGTGACATCCTTTGCAACCGTGAGAGTTTTCAGATGAAGGCAGGTGGCATTTGGAAGACACACACACACACCCCAGCTCCCGGGAAGGACAGAGAGCGGCGGCGCCTACCTCGGCAGCAAGTGTCGCTTGTCTGTTTCCATCGGCGGGCTGCGAAATCATTCAACCGAGGCCCACCTGCAAGATGTCGTCGTTGAGCTGTCACCGTGCGGGTTCCAATCCAGATGAAATGGTTCAGGCATCTTGCAGTGCTGGACCCCTGCAGAAGCCCACCCTCCCCCCGGCATCCCAGTCTCCCCAGCACCTCTTTGGCCATCCACCACAGCCTTGCCCTGGAATTCTCAAACACCAGCGGCAGCCAGAAGGGCCATGAGCTGGGGCTGAGAGAACCCTTTTGAGAACTGCTCCTGAAAGAACAGCTCTGAGAGAACTTGTGACTGGCCCAAGGTCACACCAGCAGCTGCATGTGGAGGAGTGGGGAATCAAACCTGGTTCTCCCGGATTAGAGTCTGCGCTCCTAATCACTACACCAATCTGTACCCAATGAAGTTGACAGGCAATAGATTCAGGACGGGGGGGGGGAGGAAAACACTTCTTAGCGTGACTTACGGAACTCACTGCCACAGGAAGTGGTGCTGGATGCTCTAATGTGCCTAATGACATCAGGAGAACAGGGCAGGTAGAGAGATTCGAACCTGGGTCTCTCAGCTCCTAGTCTGACACTTTAAGCACTACATTGTCTCTCTTTAGGGAATAAGAAGAGCTGGCGTTCCTAGAGCACGTTTCCAAGTTCCCCAGAACGCTTCATCAGGTTGGATGTTAAAAACTGAGGGCAGAGGAAGAAGGTGGGGGGGGGGGAAGAAAGCTTGGGCCCGGATCTTAGGGTACCTTCCCTGCGTCCTGTGCCAAATGCCAGGCGGGCTCGAACGGATAAAGTGCTTCTGCGTGTAGCTGGCCTCAGAGGGCACCTTCAGCCTTTTGGAAAGAAGGAGGGGAGATGGTGGCATCCGTACCCAGGTGCTACGGTGGCAACGAATCTGCATCCCTCCCCAAACTCCCCTCTGTGCATTTCGATAGCCCAGACCTTATTTATTTATTTAAACTCGTGAATCGCCCAACCTATGATTCGCTTCTTACACTATAAACCTTGTGGCCTGTTGAAAGTGCTGAAATCAGGTTCCACTGACTCAGCCGGCCAACTGAAGAAGTCGAAGGAAACGCATCTTCCAAGTATCTAGAACGGGCGTCTTTGCACAGACTGTTTGGAAAATGTTATGACAATGCGGGACTCCTCCTATCAAGTTACACTGACTTCATGGACTTAATGTCTTATCTTAAAAGGAGGAAATGTTAGTATCTTATGCCTTATTATACTTACAGTATGCATTAACGTTGTTGCTGTGACACCACCAACTTTATAATTGTTTAATATATTGTTTTGGCAGTCTTTGATGGTGTTTTCTACTAGTGGAATTTGTATATTTGAGACACCCTGTAGAGCAAGCTCTGGGCGATTTACGACACTATGGCCAGTTAAAAATATAGTTGATATATAATAACAATCACAAATAATAAACATGCAATTAGAGCCAATCGGGATGGCGATAAATAGTCCTCCATTGCCGGCCACACCCCTATCCCGCACGGCAGCGAGATGCTTGATGCTTCCAAATGCTCGATGCTCAGCATCAACGTTTGGCACCCAACGAATTTCGGAGGCTCCGTCCAGATTTGGCAGCGTCTGACACGCGTCTGTCAATATCCGACAGAAGACAGGCAGGAGCAGGAAATCGGTCCCGAGGCTAATTACCGGCCGATTTTTTTTTTACTGAGTCTTGATTGTATATTCCATTGTTGAAGCGCTCTTCCTTGCTCCGAGAATTAACATGAGTAATAAATTCTCCCAGTCAATAAAACATGCTTTTCGGTCAGCCAAACAGGGCGAATCCCCCTCGCTTAAAAAAAGAGAAGAGAACACAATCTTCGATCTGTCTGTCAGATTATCATCCCGAAGAGTGAATTGTAGCATCGAAGTGCAGCGTTATCTAGTAAATGCTAAACATACGGATGTTTCTCAGATGCGGATTTCTCCTCCCCAAAAATGGTTTTTGCTGCAATACCCGTTGCCTGGAGGGGTAGCAGATAAAGTTTTATTTACGGCCAAAGCCAGCAGTTAACATTTGAAACATTACAAGTTGCCCGCAGGGGAGGGTTAGGGTCCTGGCTGAATGACAGAGCTTGGGAGAAGGTCCCTGGTCCAGTCGCTGGGAACAGTTTGGCGTCCTGGTTAAGTGCGCAGACTCTAATCTGGGACAACCGGGTTCGATTCCCCACTCCTCCACTTGCACCTGGCTGGATGACCTTGGGCAAGCTGTAGTTCTGTCAGAACTGTTCTTGAAAAAGAGCAGTCCTCGAAAGAGCTCTCTCAGCCCCACCTATCTCACAGGGTGTCTGTTGTGGGGAGGGGAAGGGAAAGGAGTTTGTAAGCCGCTCTGAGACACCTTTGGGTAGTGAAGGCCAGGGTATAATCCAACCTCTTAAGAACATAAGAACATAAGAGATGCCAATGTTGGTTCAGGCCAAAGGCCCATCCAGTCCAACACTCTGTGTCACACAGTGGCCAGAAATACCAGGTGCCATCAGGAGGTCCAGCAGTGGGGCCAGGACATTAGAAGCCCTCCCACTGTTGACTCCCCCCCAAGCACCAAGAAGACAGAGCATCCCTTGCCCCAGAGCCCCTATCTATACCTTGTGGCTAATAGCCACTGATGGACCTCTGCTCCATATGCTTATCTACTTCCCTTTTGAAGCCGTCCATGCTTGCAGCCGCCACCACTTCCTGTGGCAGTGAATTCCAAGTGTTAATCACTCTTTGGGTGTAGAAGTACTTCCTTTTATCCATTCTAACCCGACCGCTCAGCAATTTCATGGAGTGCCCACGAGTTCTTGTATTGTGAGAAAGGGAGAAAAGTACCTCTTTCTCTACCTGCTCTTTCCCATGCATAATCTTCTTCTTCTTCATCTCCAACTAATGGATTATGAAGCTCCCTGCTGGTCAGAAAGCCCCTCCTCTGCCTGGGAACCTGGACAGCCATTGCCAGGAAAAGGAGAAAAGACTCCGCTCAAGGGACGGGTGGTTTGACACGGTGTCGGCTTGGGGACCCATAACTCAGTGGTAGACAATAATTATAATTATGCATGGGGTACCGAGAGTTGACCAAGAGAACTTTTTCTCCCTGTCCCAAAATAGTAGAACTGAAAGGGATCCAATGAAGCTGGTGGGCAGTAGGTTCAGGATGGACAAAAGGAAATACCACTTTACGCAGAGATAGATCAAGGTGGGCGGTCATGTTGGTCTGAAGCAACAGAACAAAGTTAGAGTCCAGTGGCACCTTTAGGACCGACCAACAATGTTTTATTCAAGGCATGAGCTTTCGTGTGCATGCACACTCGTCAGATGAGGAGTGATCCATATATGGAATTTGCTGCCAGAGGATGTAGTGATGGCCACAGGAATAAACAGCTTTAAAAGGGGATTCAAAAGATTCATGTCTACTGACCATGGTGACTTAAGGGGAACCTCCACATCCAGAAGCAGTTAGCAACATCAGAGGAAGGCCTCGACCTCTCTCTGCCCTGCTGTTGGACCTCCAGAGGGACTGGTTGGCCACCGTGTGGGACAGGATGCTGGACTAGATGGACCCTCCCTGGTCTGACCCAGCAGGGCTCTTCTGATGTTCTTATCAGGGGAAGGCCTCGGCCTCTCTGCCCTGTTGTTGGATCTCCAGAGGAACTGGTTGGTTGCTGTGTGAGGCAGGATGCTGGACTAGACAGACCCCAGGTCAGATCCTGCAGGGCTCTTCTCGTGTTCTTATAAAGGGGGAGAAAGGGATTGGCATGCAAATGGTCATATAACCAGACGGTTTACTCTAGCAAACAGAGAATCTGGTCTGATTGGGTTTCGAGGAATTAATTTTTTTAAAACAGCGCGCTCCAAATATCTCCAGGATTTATCTGCTTTAAAAGTTGTTTGCAACCTTAAATTTTTGATCATACAAATGAATTAATTGTGAGTTCTGTTCTTCTGAACGAAGACCGGAAAACCCGACAAAACCTTTCGAGAGTTTTTCATCTCTTATTGACGAAAGGAGTCGTTCTCCTTGTTAGACAAGACGTTACAAAATGGGAGCATGAGAAAATTAACCCTATAGAGACTGGACAAAACAAGCGCCCAAATGTTCTGATCTTCCCCTTATTCCTCAAACATCTTAGTAAAACTTAAAGGAAACCAGCTTTCAGGTTATTGTCCTAAAATTGCTTTTAAGATACCGGGAAATGTATCTTATGCAATTAGATTGAACTGGAGAGAAACCTGAGGTGAACTCACACTACGGGAAAACAGGGCTAGATGGCTGTCTGAGTGCAATGCCTGAGAGGACAGCATGGAGAATCTCAGGCCACACACGGGCCGGATATTGAGGGGGGGGAGGCGTGGCTAATTGCCCCGGAGGAAACTAACGCGTGGCTGCCCGAGCACACATCCCGGTCGAGGTCCCGTGGTTCGGGGGAAATGCCGATCAGATGGGTATCCTGCAGCGCGGCACAGAAGCAACGCCACGTGATCGCACTAGCAATCGCTCTTTGTGCGCATGCGCTGTTGGGCGCTGTTGCGCAACCTGCGGAGATGAACAGCGGCGGGCGCCGGATGCCACGTAAGTCCACCGGGAACGCGATCAGATGCCCGCCCTTGGCCTGTGGTTTCAGGAAACTAGTACCTCGTAGGTACTAGTTTTTAACTCCGCACCTTCGGCAGGGAGCCACGGGTTCACCACGGGAGCACTGCGCTTCCCAGATGTTGGGGTAAGAAGAAGAAGAGGAGGAGGAAGAAGAAGAAGAAGAAGAAGAAGAAGAAGAGATTGGATTTGTACCCCACCCTTCACTACCCAGAGGAGTCTCAGAGCGGCTTACAAACTCCTCTCCCTTCCCCTCCCCACAACAGACACCCCCTGTGAGGTTGGTGGGGCTGAGAGAGCTCTGACAGAAACGGCTCCTTTTCAAGAGCAGCTGTGCCAGAGCTTGTGACTGACTTCTTCTTCTTCTTCCTCTTCTTCCTCTTCTTCTTCTTCTTCCAGCTCTGTGTTTCTATGCCTGATCAGCAAGAAAACCTGGGATCGAATCAAAGTGGTACATTTCCTGGCATCACCTGTGAAAGGGTAGCAGCCGCTGCCAGGAAAAGCTATTTTCTGTGTAGGCCAGTCAGGGCCAGTCAGAGGAGGCCCTATGGAGATAGATGAGCCAGTGGGCAGGCTTGGCCTAAGCTCCTTTCATGCACTCACTCATGTTAATTCGCCAGTTTGGAGTAGTGGTTAAGTACACGGACTCTAATCTGGGAGAACCGGGGTTTGATTCCCCACTCCTCCACTCGTACCTGCTGGATGACTTTGGCCAAGCCGTAGTTCTGATAAGAGCTGTCCTTGAAAAAGAGCCGTTTCTGTCAGAGCTCTCTCAGCCCCGCCTGCCTCACAGGGTGTCTGTTGTGGGGAGGGGAAGGGAAAGGAATTTGTAAGCCCCTCTGAGACTCCTTCGGGTAGTGGAGGGAGCGGTATAAATCCAATATCTTCTTCTTCTGTTCTAGTCAGGAGAACAGCTGTGATTCTGGGACAACTCCAGGGCCCACATGGAAGCTGGGATCCACAGACGCTCCCCTTCCGCCGCACTCCCCCCTCCCCCCCACACAGCCGTTCCCTGCCTCTGACAGTTCTGGCAACCGGCTCCGGCTTCGAGCCCAACGTGCTTTGTTTGCATCGTGCCCCTTTTCATTCTGGGACCAGCCCGACACGCAGTATTCCCAGGAAAGGAAACAGGCGGCTTCCCAAACATTTCCTGGCAACAAGCGCCTGACCTAGATTGCTGGCGATATCCTCGTTCGGGGCTCGTGGCAGAAACACTCCCCCCCCCGGAGGAGGCGGCAGGATTGTTTTCGATATGATTCATCTATTTATTCGAATGTCGGCGTGCTGCGGCGCGAGAAGAACCCTGGAGTCCCGCCGCCGCCTTTGTTGGCAGGGAGGCCAGGCGGCCGGCCGGCGCAAGACGGGCAGTGGCTGGCAGGCCGTGCATTACCCCAGCATCCGAGTGCCAATTACAATGGGGCCTGGAGGTGGATGAGAAGAAGAAGAAGAAGAAGAAGAAGAAGAAGAAGAAGAAGAAGAAGAAGAAGAAGAAGAAGA
>NW_015176491.1:155906-159642 GCF_001447785.1 Gekko japonicus | reverse complement strand
AGGAGGAGGAGTTTGGAGTTGTACCTCGCCCTCCACTACCCAAGGGAGTCTCAGAGCGGCTCACAAACTCCTTTCCCTCCCCCTCCCCACAACAGACACCCTGTGAGGTAGGTGGGACTGAGAGAGCTCTGACAGAAACGGCTCTTTTTCAAGAACAGCTCTGACAGAACTGTGGCTTGCCCAAGGTCATCCTGCAGGTGCAAGTGGAGGAGTGGGGAATCAAACCCGGTTCTCCCAGATTAGAGTCCGCGCACTTCACCATGACACCAAACTGGCTCTCAAGAAAGTGCCGCATTGGAGTCTGGCTGGAGTTCACAGTCCTTTTATGGTGGGCCGGATTGCCAGGGGAACTCAACGAGCCCGGGAGGAAATGGGTTCTGGCCTTGTGTCCAGATCACGGGAGGTGGTAGTTGTTATTTATTTATGTATTTATTTAATTAGATTTTTACCCCACCCTCTCTCTCGCTCAGCAAGTCCGACTCAGGGCGGCTTACACAAGCGATATAAAACAATGCAATACAATAATACAACATACAGTAGAAATCCATTAAAACACACATTTAAAACCATAAATATAACAACCTATTAAGAACATAAGGACACAAGAGAAGCCCATGTTGGATCAGGCCAATGGCCCATCCACTCCAACACTCTGTGTCACACAGTGGCCAAAAACACCAGGTGCCATCAGGAGGTCCAGCAGTGGGGCCAGGACACTAGAAGCCCTCCCACTGTTGCCCCCCCCCCAAGCACCAAGAACACAGAGCATCCCTTGCCCCAGACCGAGAGTTCCTATCTATACCTTGTGGCTAATAGCCACTGATGGACCTCTGCCCCAGATTTTTATCCAATTCCCTCTTGAAGCCTTCCGTGCTTGTAGCTGCTGCCACCTCCTGTGGCAGTGGATTCCATGCGTTAATCACTCCTTGGGTGACGAAGGACTTCCTTGTATCTGTTCTAACCCGACTGCTCAGCAATTTCATGGAGTGCCCACAAGGAGTTCTTGTCTTGTGGGAAAAGGAGAAAAGGACCTCTTTCTCAACCTGCTGTATCCCATGCATTATCTTATAAACCTCGATCATGTCACCCCTCAGCCGCCGTTTCTCCAAGATAAAGAGCCCATATTAAAGTGCTAGTGCTTAATTCCTTGGCGAACAGTCAGCTCCCTAATCTTCTCCCAATGTCCAGGTGATCGGGTCAGGCTGTGATTGGGGGACCCAAAGGCCTGGTGGAAGAGCTCCGTGTTTACAGGCCCTGCGGAACTGTAGCAGGTCCTGCAGGGCCCTGATCTCCTCCGGGAGCTCATTCCACCAGAGTGGAGCCACCACCGAGAAAGCCCTGGCCCTGGTTGTCATCAGCCTGGGCTCCTTGATATTCGGGAGGACCAGCCGATTCTGGGTCCCCGATCGCTCTATTCTGCTATGGTCTGGCCTCACCTGGAGCCCTGTGTCCAGTTTTGGGCACCACATTTGAGGAAGGATGGGGACAAGCTCGATCGTGTCCAGAAGAGGGCAACCAGGATGGTGAGAGGGTTGGAATCCAAGTCTTACGAGGAAAGGCTGAAAGAGTTGGGTCTGTTTAGCCTGGGAAAGAGAAGGCTTAGAGGGGACATGACTGCAGTCTTCAAGTATCTGAAGAGCTGTCATGGAGAAGATGGAGCGGATCTATTCTTTCTTGCTCCGGATTGCAAGACTAGGCCTAATGGGTGGAAATGACAAGGGCGTCGGTACTGGGTAAATATCAAGAGAAACTTCCTAACTGTGAGAATGGTTGAGCAGTGGAACAGTCTGCCTCGGGAGGTGGTGGAGGCTCCTTCGTTGGACATTTCTTTACAGGAGAGGCACCACCAGACATACCGAAGATTTGGTGCCTCTACCTCAAAAAACAGGCCCCCCAGAGCCCCAGATACCCAGGGATCGATTCTCCATTATACTCTATGGGGACTGGTCTCTGTAGGGTATAATGGAGTACCCAGCAGCCATTTCTCTCCCCCCCCGCGCTTTCCGACAGCCCTGAAGTGGGGGGAGGGGCTCCAAACCAGGGGATCCCCTGCCCCCAACTGGGGATTAGCAACCCTAGTTTGGGGGGCTGAAGCCTGTGGAGGGTGGGTAGAATGCCACTGAGTCCACCATTTCGTTCAGGGGATCCGATCTCTGTTGCCTGGAGATCAGTTGTGATAGTGGGAGATCTCCTGCCACAAACTGGAGGTTGGGAACCCTAGTGCCACTGGAAGATATGGCTGCTTTGAGGGGTGGACTCTGTGGTGCCTCCCCTTCCCAAACCCCACCCTCCCTAGGCTCCACCCACAAATCTCCATGAATATTCCAGCCCAGAGTTGAGAACCCTAAGAGAACAGCCCCCAGAATCAGGAGTGGGGGTAGGTACATCTCCCGTGCCGTTATTTTCCTGATGAGAGAGCCAGTGGGGTGTGGGGGTTAGAGTGCTGGACTAGGTGCGGGGAGGCCCAGGTTCGAATCCCCACTCCTGCCATGGAAGCTCCCTGGGCCGGTCACCCGCTCTTAGCCTCACCTACCTCACAGGGTTGTTGTGAGGATGAAATGGAGGAGAGGAGAAGGATGCAACCTGCTTTGGGTAAACAATCAGCGATTACACAGTAAACATGATAAGACCAAAAAAAAAAAAAAAACCCAACCTGTGCAGAAGGATGCTAAGAATAGAACAGAATAATAAAACAATTTACTCATGAGTCACAATAATATAACTGATAGTAATTCAACTAGGAATTCTACATGTGTAGTATTTAGAAAAATCCAACAGGTAAATCCACAACTCTTTCCAAGGTCTCCGAAGTCTTACGTTGCTGGAGATTTCCCCCTATGAATATTGACTGGCTGCCCTATTAATATTTTTCATTACAAATTGGAAAGCTGTTTTGCTGATGTTTATCTTGGAAACAGTTGATGAGTCCTTAAAGAGTTCCTTAATCAGCCGCTACTGAGGAAGACTATTTAAAACGAAGTTCTGAAATCCAGAGTCTTCGTCGTCTATTGTAGACTTACCTGTTGGATTAACAATATTGCAGATTTTCCTGTTGGACTGTTGAAAACTTACCTGTTAAAATAGTGGATTGACCTGTGGGATTTTTGTAAACACTGCATATGTAGAATTACTACTAGGTTCATTGTAGACTTACCTGTTGTATTATTGAAATATTGTAGACTTACTTGTTGGATTATTGATAAAATTGTGGATTTACCTGTTGGGTTTTTGTAAATACTACACATGTAGTATACCTAGTTGGATTACTACCAGTTAAATTGTTGTTGGAGCTGTGGTGGCTGGAGTGGTTAAGACGCTGAACTGCAGGCTGGAAGGTTGGTAGTTCAGCAGTTCGAGACCCGGGTGCCGCATGACGGAGTGAGCTCCCGTCTCTAGTTCCAGCTCCTGCCAACCTAGCAGTTTGAAAGCAAGAAATTGCAAGTAGGTAAATAGGTACCACTTTGGTGGGAAGGGAACAGCGTTCCGTGCGCCTCGGCGTCTAGTCATGCCGGCCACATGACCACGGAGACGTCTTCGGACAGCGCTGGCTCCAGGGCCGGCTTACCCATATAGGCGAACTAGGCATTTGCCTAGAGTGCTGGGCCCTGGATGCGGCACCGAGTTGTGCCTCCCCCCCCAGCCAAAAGCCCGCGAGCAGCTCTCCAAGTGTCAGCACTTCGCTAATTGGGGAGAGGCATCGAGGAAGCATCCCCCGCCTGGAGACAGGATCCCCCCC
>NW_015176491.1:143350-155759 GCF_001447785.1 Gekko japonicus | reverse complement strand
GTGGTCATGTGGCCAGCATGACTAAACACCAAGGCGCACGGAACGCTGTTACCTTCCCACCAAAGTGGTACCTATTTATCTACTTGCAATTCCTTGCTTTCGAACTGCTAGGTTGGCAGGAGCTGGAACTAGAGACGGGAGCTCACTCCGTCATGCGGCACCTGGGTCTCGAACTGCTGAACTACCGACCTTCCACAGCCTGCAGTTCAGCGTCTTAACCACTCCAGCCACCACAGCTCCTGTTGTTACTCATTAGTAAATTGTTTTATTATTCTGTTCTATTCTTAGCGTCCTTCTGCACAGCTTTTTTTTTTTTTGGTCTTAACCTGCTTTGGGTCCCCATTGGGGAGAAAGGAGGGGTCTGAACAAATGGATGAAATAATAAACCTCCAGATGAGGCCTGGACTTCTGGACTTACAGCCAATGTTCCCTCTAAGTGGTGGAGTCGTGGGAGCAACAATTCTACTTTCTGAGCTCCTGGCATTAGAGCTGTGAGCAGGTGATTTGGCTACTGCATAAATCAGTTTGCTCTGGAGCCATCCCTTCCTGGACTAAGACAAAAACGTGTGAGCCGGAGGCTAAAAAGCTGTGAGCTAGCTCACGCTCACTCAGCTCAGAGGGAACACTGCTTACAGCCTGTCTCCGGACCACAGAGACCAATCCCCCTGGAGAAAACAGCGGCTTTGGAGGGCGGGTTCTGTGTTATGTCCCCCACTCACCTCCCTCACGGCCCCTCCCTGGGCTCTGCCCCCAGATCTGCAGGAATTTCCCCACCCGGAGCTGGCAACCCTACATCCAGCCATCAGGAGACCACCAAGGAAGTCCGGGGTCGCTCCGCAGAGGCAGGCAAGGGCAAACCGCCTCTGAGCGTCTCTTGCCTTGAAAGCCTTATGGGGCTTCCCGTACATCAATTGTCACTTGTCGGGCCCTGATCCGGATAGCTCAGACTAGCTCAGTCTCACCGGGTCTCAGGAGCAAAGCAGGATCTGTCCTGGTTGGCATTTGAGTGGGCAAATCGTCAAGGAAGCCCAGGGTTGCTATGCAGAGGCAGGCAATGCCAAACCACCTCTGTTTCTCCCTTACCCTGATTTGGATGACCCAAACGAGCCTGATCTCATCACATCTCAGAAGCTAAGCAGGATCAGCTGTGTTTAGTACGTGGGTGAGAGACCACCGAGGAAGTCCAGGGTTGCTACGCAGAGGTGGGCGATGGCCAGCCACCTCTGTTTGTCTCCTTCCTAGGGCTGGATGGCCCAGGCTAGCCCGGTCTCATCAGATCACAGAAGCTAAGCAGAGCCAGTCAACCCTGGTTCGAACTTGGACGGGAGAACTCCAGGGTTATCCAGGGTTGCTACGCAGAGGCAGGCAATGGCCAGCCACCTCTGTTTGTCTCCTTCCTTAGTCTGGATGGCCCAGGCTAGCCCGGTCTCATCAGATCACAGAAGCTAAGCAGAGTCAGTCAACCCTGGTTCGAACTTGGACGGGAGACCACCAGGGTTATCCAGGGTTGCTACGCAGAGGCGGACAATGGCCAGCCACCTCTGTTTGTCTCCTTCCTTGGTCTGGATGGCCCAGGCTAGCCCGGTCTCATCAGATCACAGAAGCTAAGCAGAGCCAGTCAACCCTGGTTCGAACTTGGACGGGAGAACTCCAGGGTTATCCAGGGTTGCTACGCAGAGGCAGGCAATGGCCAGCCACCTCTGTTTGTCTCCTTCCTTGGTCTGGATGGCCCAGGCTAGCCCGGTCTCAACAGATCCCAGAAGCTAAGCAGAGCCAGTCAACCCTGGTTCGAACTTGGACGGGAGAACTCCAGGGTTATCCAGGGTTGCTACGCAGAGGCAGGCAATGGCCAGCCACCTCTGTTTGTCTCCTTCCTTAGTCTGGATGGCCCAGGCTAGCCCGGTCTCATCAGATCACAGAAGCTAAGCAGAGTCAGTCAACCCTGGTTCGAACTTGGACGGGAGACCACCAGGGTTATCCAGGGTTGCTACGCAGAGGCGGACAATGGCCAGCCACCTCTGTTTGTCTCCTTCCTTGATCTGGATGGCCCAGGCTAGCCCGGTCTCATCAGATCACAGAAGCTAAGCAGAGCCAGTCAACCCTGGTTCGAACTTGGATGGGAGACCACCTGGGTTATCCAGGGTTGCTATGCAGAGGTGGGCAATGGCAAGCCACCTCTGTTTGTCTCCTTCCTAGGGCTGGATGGCCCAGGCTAGCCCGGTGTCATCAGATCACAGAAGCTAAGCAGAGCCAGTCAACCCTGGTTCGAACTTGGACGGGAGAACTCCAGGGTTATCCAGGGTTGCTACGCAGAGGCAGGCAATGGCCAGCCACCTCTGTTTGTCTCCTTCCTTGGTCTGGATGGCCCAGGCTAGCCCGGTCTCATCAGATCACAGAAGCTAAGCAGAGGCAGTCAACCCTGGTTCGAACTTGGACGGGAGACTACCAGGGTTATCCAGGGTTGCCACGCAGAGGCAGGCAATGGCAGACCACCTCTGAACGTCTTTTGCCTTGAAAACCCTACAGGGTCACCCTAAATCAACTGCAGCTTGGACGCAATTCCCACCAGAACCGCCACACTCCACAAAGAGTCCTGGTTTCTGGCGTTTCCAGACTGGATTTATATGCATTGTTACTGTATTGTTTTCGAGGGTGGGAGGAAATGACACTCTGCGTGATCCGCCTTGGTTCCGGGTGCGAAAGGAGGCCCACGCGTGGAGAGCCCGGCTCGAGCGAGGATCCCGTCTCGTCTGCCAAGCCCGGCGAACGGAGAGTCGCGTCCCCGCCTCGAAGAGAAATTAAATCCTTCCTCCGTACAGGACCGATCTCTTTTTTTGCTCCGGCTGAGATTCCCGTGTAAGACAAGCCGCGCGATGGGGTTCCCCGTGGGTGTCTACTCCTGCCAGCTAATGGGGAGAGCAGGTTGCAGAGAGAGGAAAGGACCTTTCGAGAAATCATGCATATGCATGAGCTGCCGAGGAACAGAATGGCAGGCAGGCAGGCAGGCAGGCAGAGATACCCGCTTATATGTTTATGAATGGGGAGATAAAAGCCTCGGCCATGTGGGCTCCTCTCTTTCAAGCGCTCACAGGGACCAGGAAGGGGAAAGGAAGGGAAGCGGAGAGGGAGGGAGGGAGGGAGGGAGGAAAGGCCATTTTTATTGATGGCGCTGGTTGGTATCAGTGACGGATCCAATAATTCAAACGCGACACCGTTGAAAGGGAGCAAAAGGAAGCCAGACGCCCTGCTTCAGGCAGGCCCGGCTTCCCGGGCAAGTACCCCACTTCGTGTTGCCAACCTCCAGGTGGGGGCCTGGAGATACCCTGGAATGACAAGCGAGCGCCAGGCTACAGACCTCAGTCTGACTTTTAAAATACTGATGCAAAATCGACTGGCAGTTGTTCTGTTGCATGAACTGTATGTTATTGTTATATTGAATGTACTGAATATATGTACCGGATTAGGATGTTATAAGAATACACAGTGCACTTTATAGAATGTCACAATTATAAACAGAACACATTAATTTACAGAAGTTTCTTGCAGTGTATATTTATTCGTTACTTGACTTTCCTAACACAGCAGCTTGGGTTGCTGCAACCTCCAGGTGGGGCCTGGAGATATCTTGGAATTACAAGCGACCGCCGGACTACAGACCTCAGTTCGGTATTACTATTATAAAACAACACACATCCAGAAATAAATATGGGGGGGGGGGGAGAAGAGATTTTCTTTAAAGCCAGAACGATTTGGAGAGCGTGTGCGGTTGCTATGAGAGAATATCCGTGGCCTACTGTGTCAGCTTTTAGCAATTGCACGCCGTATGAGAAAGCAACACCTGGCTTTAAAGAAAATCTTTTAAAAAATATATTTATTTCGGGATGTGTGTTGTTTCATAATAGTGATATTGACAACTGAGGAAGACCGTAGGGGCCCGAAACTCATATGGTCTATTGGCCAGTTTGGCGTAGTGGTTAAGAGCGGCAGACTCTAATCTGGGAGAACTGGGTGTGATTCCCCACTCCTCCACGTGCAGCTGCTGGTGTGACCTTGGGTCAGTCACAAGTTCTCTCAGAGCTCTCTCAGCCCCGCCTACCTCACAGGGTGTCTGTTGTGGGGAGAGGAAGGGAAAGGAGATTGCAAGCAGCCCTGAGACTCCGAGTGAAGGTTGGGGTATAAATCCAATCTCCTCCTCCTCCCCCTTCATTTTTTCAGTGCTCTCTCAGCCTCACCTACCTCACAGGGTGTCTGTTTTGGGGAGGGGAATGGATAGGAGATTGTCAGCCGCTCTGAGACTCCGAGTGAAGGGCGGGGTATCAATCCAATCTCCTCCTCCTCCTCCTCTTCTTCTTCGTAAGATATACCCATCAATTGTATATGAGAAACTAACAGCTCTGTACATAGAGAGTCTCTTATTTGGATCATTCCTTTTAACCTATTTTATCTTTTATTCATGTGTAAAAAGGTAAAGGTTCCCTTGCTCGAAAGCCAGTCGAGTCCGACTCTAGGGTTGCGGTGCTCATCTCCGTTTCAAAGCCAAAGAGCCAGCGCTGTCCAAAGACATTTCCGTGGTCATGTGGCCGGCATGACTAAACACCAAGGCGCACGGAACGCTGTTACTGTCCCACCGAAGTGGTACCTATTTATCTACTTGCAATTTCTTGCTTTCAAACTGCTAGGTTGGCAGGAGCTGGAACTAGAGACGGGAGCTCACTCCGTCATGCGGTGCACTTGGGTCTCGAACTGCTGAACTACCGACCTTCCACAGCCTGCAGTTCAGCGTCTTAACCACTTGAGCCACCGTAATAAATCTTTGTGTTCTTATAATAACTCATTTTGATAGCTTGACCCCCATATATCACAGCCATATCATGGGTTGAGTCCCCCTCCCCCGCTTGTTTTTTACAGACCTCAGTTCCCCTGGAGGAACGGGCAGGTTTGGAGTGAAGACTCTATGGTAGCGGGTCCCCAACTTTTCTGAGCCTGGACGCACAGCTGGAATGTGCACAGATGTTACTAAATATCATGTATGGCTCTGTGTTATTATATCTTATATCTTATTTCTTATCTACTGCAACTTTAAGAGCACGACGACTGCAGACAAGATCGAAAACACCTGTGCAGGTCATCCTACTACGGTAGCTTTATTAATCGAGTTCCTTTCTGACTCTCTGAGAACGCGGACCCCCTTTTTGGAAAATGAAGGTAGTCATTTGAGTCGTGAGGGTATGCGCTCCGAACCGATAAGCCGATGTGCTTTAGTGATACGGCGAAATGGTAAGTGTTCATCTATGGATGATCCACACAGGTGTAGTAAAATGGGGATTTGCGACTGAATGGTTTTGTACGCATTTACAGGGCTGTTTGACTTTAATCTGGGATTTCAACTGTCGATCCTCTTTGAAATGTCATCTGTCAGCAGGCGATTCCTGACCGAGGTTCTTCGAGATGGACGGGTTTACCGGACTCCCGTGGAAACCTGCCCTCTAAATATTTTGGTGAAATTCCCGTTTCTATGTTTAAAGCACTTTCCTGAGTCTTGCCCTTAAAAATAATTTCGTGACGTTTTCTTCTTTGCGCATAATGGACTTTGTCTTACGAGCGGTAATGCGACGTGGTGACAGATCCGATCGATCTATTGTCCGTTGCATGTATAACAATTTCCGTGGCAGTTTGCACTTTGTCCAATCATTAATATATTTGCTCTCCTTGTATTTATAATTATTGTGGCTATAGTCTTGTTACGGTGTGGTATTTGGGCTGCAAGGAGATCGAATCAGTCAATCCTAAAGGAAATCGACCCTGACTGTTCCCTGGAAGGCCAGATAATGAAACTGAAGCTCAAATACTTTGGCCACCAAATGAGAAGGGAGCACTCACTGGAGAAGACCCTGATGCTGGGAAAGACTGAAGGTCAAAGAAGCAGGGGACGGCAAAGGATGAGATCGTCAGACAGTGTTATCGATGCAACGAACATGAAATTAAGCAAACTCCGGAGCACGACAAGAGGGCCTGGCGTGATGCGGTCCATGGGGTTGCAAAGAGTCGGACTCGACTGTGCGGCTGAACAACTATTTCCTTTGCTTTATTTTTAACACTGGGTCCCTGCTTGTTCTATAACCTCCAGGCGGGGCCTGGGGATCTCGAATTGCAACCGATCGCCAAATGACAGACCGCAGTTCCCCTGGAGGAAAGAGCAGAACTGAAGACTCTATGGCAGGGTTCCCCAACCTTTCTGAGCCCAGAGGCACATCTGGAATTCGTATACAGCACGGTGGGCGCAACCACAAAAATGGCTGCCACAAATATGGCTGCCACAAATATGGCTGCCACGGGAGGCGGAGTCAGCCGCAACGTGATGGCCACGGCTTCGCTTCAGTCACACGGTGCAGATCCTTGTGCTGTGGTGGCAGCTGCTGCCAAAGCAACCTTTAAAAAAAAATCTGCACAGCCCATCAAATCTCCAACGGCCAATCAGAAGCCGTGTTGGGCAAAAGCCCTCCCTGGCCCCACCCACTCCCTAAAAACACCTGGCGGGCACAGGTTGGTGTAGTGATGAAGAGCGGCGGACTCTAATCTGGAGGACCGGGCTTGAGTCCCCACTTCTCCACATGCAGCCAGCTGGGTGACCTCGGGTCAGTCACAAGCTCTCTCTCTCTCAGCCCCACCTACCTCACAGGGTGTCTGTTGTGGGGAGAGGAAGGGAAGGAGATTGTCAGCCACTCTGAGACTCCAAGTGAAGGGCCGGGTATAAATCCAATCTCCTCCTCCTTGTCTTCTTCTTCTTCGACACAGGCTTGGGAGGAGGTGTAGAAACAGTCCGCCTCCCTATTCCTGATAGGGTTGCCAGGTCCAATTTGGGAAATTCCCAGAGACTTTGGGGATGGAGCTTGGGAGGACAGTGTTTCGGAGGCGAGGGACCTCAGGGGGTTATAATGCCATAGGTTTTCAAAAATCTTGTGAAGCTCTTGGCGCATTGCAATTGAAATGTGAGAGGCTGGCCTCGAAGAAGAAAACTTCGAAAGGGGAGTAGAGCCCACCAATGCTCCCTCTAAGCTGTGTAGTCTTGTGAGCAAAAATGCTACTTTGTGAGCCACTGGCCTTCAACTTGTGAGCCAGCCATTTGGCTACTGCATAAATCAGTTTGCTCCGGAGCCCTCCTTCCTGAGCTAAGACAAAAATGTGTGAGCCGGAGGCTAAAAACCTGTGAGCTAGCCCACACTAACTCAGCTTAGAGGGAACACTGGAGCCCACGGCCCGTCCACTCGACATCTCTTTGCTGATTTACAACACTTCTCAGCAAATTACTGCCGAGTTGTATTTTTTTAAATCACCAGCTCGTTGTGTATTTATTGGAACTGATACTTTGTGATATGCGAACACCTCTAACTGATTTCTCACTTAGTATTTAATGTTTTGTGTCAGCTCAGTGAAATAAATCTCCGTAATGATGTAAATAGTCTTTTACGTGCTTCTCCGGAGCCACATACTGAGTCCTTTGTGTTGGATAGCCGTGTGGCTCCAGCAAAGAGCGAGAGTCCAGGAGCACCTTAAAGACTAGCAAAATTTGTGGCAGGGGAGGAGCTTTTGTGAGTCAGGGCTCACTTCTGCAGATTGTCAGCTCGCTGCCATAGGGTCTGGTATGGGGGGGTGGCGCTGCTTGGAATGTTTTCGTTTCTGTTCTCTGGCTGTCTAGGGGGATGCTCCCTTATCTAGATGTTTTATGTGCCTGACCTTGGTTCCCAGTTGTAACATCTTCTCTGGGAACGAGGGGCCCCCTTCTTGCTCACTGATTGCTTCAGTCACCCCTTTGAACCCTGCATATCTATTCACCCTACATTTTAGGCTTCAGTCTTAACACAGCACCTGAAGCAGAGATGCCCTGCCAACACTGTATCAATAAACTTTCCTTCTGAGTTATTGAGTCTGATTGTTGCAGGAGTCTGACATAGATAATGTGGCTCGGCTACTATAGTATCTGCTGGAACTGATCTGCATCGTCTGGAGATCAGTTGTGGTTCCAGAAGATCCCCAGGCCACCCCTGGAGGTTGGCAACTCCATCTCTTGGACTAGGGTTACCAGCTCGGGAGATTTTGGTGGGGGGTGGAGCCCAGGGAGGACAGGGTCTTTGACCGTAATAAACTGATTGATTGATTGATTGATTGGGTCTGGAAGGTGAGGAAACTCAAAGGGTTATAGTGTTACGCAGTGGTCATTTCGTAGAAAAAGATCTGCAGGAGCTCATTAGCATAACTTATTAGCATAACCTATTTGCATATGCCACACACCCCTGAAATCACCAGATGTGTGTCAGAAAGCAACACCAACCACTCAGGCTCCACTGGACTGTTTTGGATTGCTAGCTATCGGGGGGGGGGGATGCACAGATCTGCCCTCACAGAGGAGGGAGAGCTTGTACCTGAATAAAACTTGGTCTTAAAGGTGCCACTGGACTCTTTTGGATTGGTAGCTATGGGGGGGCGTGCAGATCTGTCCTTGCAGGGGAGGGAGAGCTTGTACCTGAATAAAACTTGTTCGCGTTGTGGTGGCTGGTGGGGGGGGGACGTGCAGATCTGTCCTTGCAGAGGAGGGAGAGCTTGTACCTGAATAAAACTTGGTCTTAAAGGTGCCACTGGACTGTTTTGGATTGCTAGCTATGGGGGAGGAGAACGCACAGATCTGCTCTCACAGAGGAGGGAGAGCTTGTACCTGAAGGTGGGCCGGGGGGGGCTCTGCAACTTACCTGGCTGCTTCTTGCTCCTCGGGACCAACTGAGGGCTGCTGGGAGCAGGGGGTGGGGCTTGTTGCATGTGCCCGCCCCCTGGGCTCCTTACTGGCGGAGCTCCGCCAGTTTGGTGTAGTGGTTAAGTGTGCGGACTCTATTCTAGGAGACCCGGGTTTGATTCCCCACTCCTCCACTTGCACCTGCTGATGTGACCTTGGGTCAGTCACAAGCTCTGGCACAGCTGTCCTTGAAAAAGAGCAGTTTGTGTCAGAGTTCTCTCAGTCCCGCCCACCTCACAGGGTGTCTGTTGTGGGGAGGGGAAGGGAAAGGCGTTTGTAAGCCGCTCTGAGACTCCAAGTGAAGGGCGAGGTATAAATCCAATCTCTTCTTCTTCTTCTGTGCGCTCCCGCAGGAAATGACCCCTGGTGTCATGGAGTCCGCCCTCCAAAGCAGCCATTCTCTTTAGGAGAACTGATCTCTTGCAGCCTGGTAGTCAGTTGTAATTCCTGGAGACCACCAGGGCCAGTGTTTCCTCTAAGCTGAGTTAGTGTGAGCCAGCTCACAGTTTTTTAGCCTCCAGCTCACACATTTTTGTCTTAGCTCAGGAAAGATGGCTCCAGAGCAAACTAATTTTATGCAGCAGCCAAACTACCTGCTCACAACTTTAATGCCAGTAGCTCACAAAGTAGAATTTCTGCTCACAGGACTCCACAGCTTAGAGGGAGCATTGACCAGGGCCCACCTGGAGGTTGGCAGCCCTATCGCTTGGTCCACAGCCTGCTCCACCAACACTCCCAAAACTGTTACTCCAGGCCACCACGTCTGGGTGCTGCCTACGGTTGCCAGATCCCCCTTGGCCACCGGAAAAGGATGGGCAGGGTACGGTTGCCGGATCCTGGTTGGGAAACCCCTGGAAATTCGGGGATGGAACCGTGCCACAGAGAGCCCACCTTCCGAAGCACCCCTTTTCTCCAGGGGAACAGATGGTCGTCGTCTGGAGGTGAGTGGTACTTCCAGGGGATCCCCAGGTCCCGCCTGGAGGCTGGCATCCCTCCCCGATGGGAAGAGTGCCCCTGAGCATAGGCAGACAGCCCTCTTTCTTGGCAGGGAGCTGGAGAGATCCCGCTTGCCTGCAAACCCATTTCCCAAGGCCGGGGGCGGGGAAAGCTGTTCTCCAAGGCCTCCCAGCAATGCCCCGGCTCAGCAGGGCGGCTTTAATAAGTGTTAATTCCACCTCTCCATCACCCTCCTCCCGGAGCCGGGCCTGGGGAGCCGATTAGTTTCAGCACATTAAACCGAAGGCAAAGCTTTCTTTTCTTTCTTAAAGACAGCTGCTGGCAACCTCTAATTCCCAAACCGAGGAAGAGGGGAGCGCCACAGCCGGGAAAGCGATCAAACCCCTTCCCCCGATATGACCCCAGCGGGTGGGAAATCCAAAGGAAGCTTCCTTCTGCACTAGTTAAGAACTAGATAGTGAAGGTAAAGGTCTCTCTTGCTCGAACGCCAGTCAAATCCGACTCCAGGGATGCGGTGCTCATCTCCGTTTCCAAGCTGAAGAGCCAGCGCTGTCTGAAGACGTTTCCGTGGTCATGTGGCCGGCATGGCTAAACACCGAGGCGCACGGAACGCTGTTCCCTTCCCACCGAAGTGGTACCTATTTATCTACTTGCAATTTCTTGCTTTCAAACTGCTAGGTCGGCAGGAGTTGGAACTAGAGACGGGAGCTCACTCCGTCATGCGGCACACTCGGGTCTCGAACTGCTGAACTACCGACCTTCCGGTCTGCAGCTCAGCGTCTTAATCACTTGAGCCACCGCAGCCCTTACGAACTAGATACAATCCACCAGATACAAACTGGAAATTACAGCCACAATCCCAAGGCCATGCCTGAAGGTGCGTGAACTTGGCAACCTTTGAACTTGGGCAGATCCTGAGAGGAAGGGCAGGAAGGGTTGCCTCAGTGCTTAGTTCTCATGGCCCTTTCTTACAGGCCCAGGGAAATGCTGATCACCACTTTTGGGTGAGGAAGCCATTGTTCTCCAGGCCAGTTTGGGTGGAGATCCTGGAGGTTTCTCGCCTTCCTCAGGACATGGAACAGGGGTCACTGGGTGTGTGTGTGGGGGGGAGGTATTTGTGAATTTCCTGCCTTGTGCAGGGGGTTGGACTAGATGACCCTGGAGGTCCCTTCCAACTCTAGGATTCTAGGATTCTTTGCAGTGAAGCAAGGCGAGCGCTGACCAGTCAGCTTTGGGGGGAGGGGCAGAGCTAAGCTTGCCAACCTCCAGGTGGGACAGAGATCAGTCCCCCCAAAGAAAATGGCTGCTTTGGAGGGTGAAATCTGTGGCATTATACCCTGCTGAGGTCGGGCTTGGAAGAAGAAGAAGAGGAGGAGGAGGAGACTGGATTTGAACCCCACCCTTCACTACCCAAAGGAGTCTCAGAGGGGCTCACAATCTCCTTTCCCTTCCCCTCCCCACAACAGACACCCGGTGAGATAGGTGTGGCTGAGAGAGCTCTCCTGAGGACTGCCCTTGAGAGAACAGCTCATGAAAGAACTTGTGACTGACCCAAGGTCACACCAGCAGCTGCATGTGGAGGAGTGGGGGAATCAAACCCGGTTCTCCCAGATTAGAGTCCGCACACTTAACCACTACACCAAGCTGGAGGGAGTTGTAATCTCCAGGCTGCAGAGATCAGTTCCCCCAGCTGCTTTGGAGGCTGGACTCTGTGGCATTATACCCTGCTGACTCCACCCCCCAAATCTCCCGGAATTTACCAACCCACAGTTGGCAACCCTACACCTTCCTGCAAACTTCAGCGATGCCGTTCTGGTCGAAATGTCGACAAAATAAATGAAAACAATTGCCACAAAATAAATGAAAACAATTGGCAAAAAGTATGGAATTCAATCAAACTAACTAGAGCAGTACCACTTAAAGAAAATATTTACAAGATGTACTATAGGTGGCACTGGACACCTAATAAAATAGCAAAATGTTTTCAGAACGCCTCAAATAGATGTTGGAGGTGCAAAAAAAACGTGGGGACTTTCATGCACATCTGGTGGAACTGCCACAAGATACAAAACTTCTGGAAAAAATTGCAAAAAGTTCTAAATAAAATATTAAAGATTAAATTACCTCTACTCCCAGAAATATTCTTATTAAATATGATCCCGGACACGATAAAAAAATACAAACAGATCCTTATTTACACTTACTGATTGCAAAAAGATGGAAATCAAATTCTATACCCTCAATTAAGGAATTGAAAATTAAGATCTTGGAAATAGCGGAAATGGACAGAGTAAACACGGAACTAAAACATAGACCGGAACAAAAATATTGGGAAAAATGGGGAGGAATATATAGCTGGTTAAAGATAAAGAATAAGACAGAAATAAACGGAGTCTAGGCTAGCAGAAAAGGGAAACGAGATTTAAGCATAAGCACTGTTCTTGGAAAATACATGAAAGGAAATGTAAACCGGTGTGGCATATTTATTTGAATACAATATATGTTTGGAAAACAAGAAGAGATGTTTAGTGTGGAAGGATAAGATATGTCAATGAAATTTGTTAAACGGTGTAAAAAAAAGACTGTAAGAAAAACCCAATAAAAATATTTGAAAAAAAAAAAAGAAAGAAAGAATGTCGGATGCTGTGAGTTATCTGTGTGGTCTTA
>NW_015176491.1:142794-143013 GCF_001447785.1 Gekko japonicus | reverse complement strand
GATTTCAACTAAGAGGCTTATGGACAGTGATCATACTGTATTGCTTAGGAAAGGGAAAAACCGTAAGATCATTGCAGAGAAACCTGATTTTGAATTCAAGGTAGAAGAGAGGAATGGATTTCATTACCTTGTGGATGTTTCTGAGAACTCTGGAACTATAAATGATGAGAGGCAAGTTTGTCAAACTAGCAATGACTCTTGTAATCATCAGGATTGTTT
>NW_015176491.1:139595-139721 GCF_001447785.1 Gekko japonicus | reverse complement strand
CTTCTATGCCAGAAACAAAAGATTATGGACTTTGTAGAATCTATTGGCATGAAGGACTGTAAAACATCATCCATACCAATGGAACCTGGATATCTGAAGGAAAAGAATGGACAACCACTAAGGGAA
>NW_015176491.1:139266-139461 GCF_001447785.1 Gekko japonicus | reverse complement strand
TGATCTGTTTTCAATACCCTTCCTAATAATCCCCAGCATAGCATTGGCCTTCTTTATTGCAGTCACACACTGTCTCGACATTTTCAGTGAGTTATCCACTACAACTCCAAGATCTCTCTCTTGCTCAGTTTCTGCCAGTTCAGACCCCATCAATGTGTATTTATATTTAGGATTTTTGGCTCCAATGTGCATCAC
>NW_015176491.1:129753-139127 GCF_001447785.1 Gekko japonicus | reverse complement strand
TAGCCACTTCACTGCTTACTCCCATCTCCAAATCATTAATGAAGAAGAAGCTGATAGATATTGAGCATTGTCGTACAGAAGAAATGGTGGCTGACATTCTGACTAAGCCACTGACCAAAGAGAAATTTGAACATCTACGTAAAATGTTGAATATGATTGGTACAAATGTTGAATTGAATAATGAATAATGTTTTTGTATATTGTATGTATGACTTACATGTTAGACCTTGAGAAGGGGTGTTGGAAATGTATGTGTTTACAAGGTCTGATTCAGTCATTATAGGGTTAACTTGTATTCCTAGTTTGCTATTGTTTAGACTGACCTGGAAGGGATACCTGGCACTAAGCCAATGGGGGATTTGCCCGGGGAAAAGTAACTTCTACTGTGATGCAGATTGGCCATTTGTTTCAGGTGACTTCCTTTCTAGGGGTCAAGAAGAAGGAGCAAATCTCCACCATTACGTGTGTGCTTGTCTTCAGTATAGGAAGCTTAGAAATGTAGCTCTTAGTGTTTTGTTAATTTGTAGCAATCCCGTGTACCTTTTCCCTTAGAATAAAGTATTTTTAAAAAGCAAAGAAATCTCTTCTTTCCAATAGAGCAAGATCCATCAAATAGTCTGAGTATTAAACAATTTTTGACTATTTACAACACAAACCACCTCTGCTTCTCACTTGTCTTGGAAGCCCCTTGCTGGGATGGCCATAAGTTGGAAGCTGAGCAGGGTCAGTGCTTGGAAGGGGGACCACCAACGAAGGCTCTGCAGAGGAAGGCAATGGGAAACAACTGCTTCTCCCTTGCCTTGGAAGCTTCTTGCTGGGATGGCCATAATTTGGAAGCTGAGCAGTGTCAGTGCTTGGAAGGGGGACCACCAAGGAAGGCTCTGCAGAGGAAGGCAATGGGAAACAACTGCTTCTCCCTTGCCTTGGAAGCTTCTTGCTGGGATGGCCATAATTTGGAAGCTGAGCAGTGTCAGTGCTTGGAAGGGGGACCACCAAGGAAGGCTCTGCATAGGCAAGCAAAGGCAAACCACCACTGCTTATCCCTTGCCTTGGAAGCCCCTTGCTGGAGTCGTCGCAAGTTGGCTGCAACTTAACAGCGTTTTGTAGACACACTGTATGCCTGGTTAACAGTGAGATAGTGGAATGGTCGTCCTACCCCATAGGGTTGTTGTGAGGATCAAACGAAAGGGAGGCGAAGGATATAAGCCTCTTCGGGTTCCCAGGGGGGAGAAAGACAGGGTAAAAATTAAGTACAGCAAATCCCTTCGGTTTCAGCTCCCTCCTTGGGGCCTGCACAGCAGAAACCCCTGGGAGGTGGGCAGGATTGCCAATCTCCAGGTGGGGCCTGGAGATCGCTTAGGATCACAGCAGATCTCCAGACCGCCAAGATGACGTCCCCTGGAGATGATAGCTGCCCCGGAGGGTGGACTCCGGGGCGTTAATTCCCTCCCCGTGCCACACCTTCTCCAGACTCCAGCCCTGAAATCTCCAGGAATCCCCCCCCCCCGCGCGAGTTAGCAGGCAGCCTTAGAGGTGAGGACGCATCTTGAGTGCGCTTGACCGCGAAGGCCCCACTGAAGGCGCAGTCTGTCCTCCGGTGCCCCTGCGGCTCCAGTGCCAACTCCCGAACCGTCGAGAGCATCTTGTAGGACAATTAATGTTGTTCTACTAAAGCGGAGGAGTAGAGGCCACCTGGGCCTTCCAAGCGGTGGAGAAGAAGCCGTTGGCTGAGTCACCGGATGTAGCGGCGGCAGCGGGAAGCCTTCCGCCCAGGGCTATTTTTGGGCAGGAACGCACAGGAACGGAGTTCCGGCTGGCTCCCAAGTTGGCCACGCCCGTCAGGAACTCATTAGCATAATAGGCCACACCTAACAGCAGGAACTCATTAGGATTGGCTACATTAGGGGTGTGTGGCCTAACATGCAAAGGAGTTCCTGCTCCAAAAAAGGCCCTGGGTTTTGTCAACAAACAAGGTAAAGAGAATAAGAAGCAAAAGGTGGGTGTGGCTGGATGACCACACTTCTGGTAACATGGGGGTGTGGCCTAATGTGGTAATGAGCTGTGCTGTCAGGGGTGTGGCCTAATATGCTAACGAGTTCCTGCTGTTGGGTGTGGCCTATTATGCTAATGAGTTCCTGCTGGGCTTTTGCTACAAAAAGAGCCCTGCAAGTTCCGCCAAGTGTACCTGTGCCGGTGACCTGGCAGGGATCTCCGTCGCTTTGGGAAGCGGGGTCTGGCGAGCACATCCTTGGGCAACCTGTCACATCCGCTGGAGAAGAGTCCCCTTCCCCAGTTTCGAGGACAATCTGCCCCTCTCCCCCAAACTGAGTCGATGACAAGGCCCCGCCGGGTGCCCTCTGCCTGCCAAATCCGGAGCCCTCCCTGGCCTCCCCTCCAGGCATCCGGGACATAGGCTGTGAGCAGCTGTGTGGCTGTTGCCCAGCTCCTTCCAGCTGATCCCATTGGCAAATGCAGAACCACACACAGGTGCAAGCACTGCGGCCGGGAGAGCCAGTTGTCTGCCTGAGTCTTACCTGTTCTTTAGGGGAGAGGGGGAGAGCCTTGCGCTCTGCGGAGAACCATCTGCTGGTTGTCCCCAGCCGGAAAGGTGTTCGCCTAGCCCAGGGGTGGCCGAACTGGCTTTACGTCAAGAGCCACGTAGAATAAACGTCAGAGGTCTGAGAGCCGGAAGGCATGAACAAATATCACAACTCACGTTTTCGTTGGAAAACATGCAGATTTGCTTAATATTAATTAAATATACTGGGTTCGAGACGCATATGGTGATCAGCTCGTAGTTTATTAGTGATTTCAGCTCAACTCTAAGGCTGAAAAACTCACCTTGCAGCCCTGCTTATAAAGCCTGCAAAGACCACACGCCAGCACACCCCACCAGTGTTCCCTTTAAGATGAGTTAGTGTGAGCTAGCTCACGGTTTTTTAGCCTCCGGCTCACACATTTTTGTCCTAGCTCAGGAAGGATGGCTCCAGTGCAAACTAATTTATGCAGCAGCCAAATTGCTCGCTCGCAACTTTAATGCCAGCAGCTCACAAAGTAGAATTTTTGCTCACAAGACTCCACAGCTTAGAGGGAACCTTGCACCCCACCACCAACGATAGGCTATTTACATTACAACTACTACTCTATAGGTCCATTCTAGGATCCTGGCTATCTATTGTGCTGGTGGAACAAGCTTAGCCAGTTTCCAGGTACTGTTCAGGCTCAGTACATAACAATTAACATTAAATGACACTGCCACGAAAACAAAAGGGGTAAAAACCTGATATTGACATTGATATTTATTTTTCCAGTTATATTTATTTGCCTAATGATATTTATTTGCTTTCTAATGATATTTATTTGCTTTCTAATGATATTTATTTGTCTGAAGGAGAAATAGAGAGAAAGGTGGAAAGAAAGAAAGGAAGAGGTGGAAAGAATGTGAGAAAGAAAAAGAGAGAGAGAAACAAAGAACGCAAACAGATGGGGGAGGGAGGGAGAGGTGGAAAGAAAGCAACTTTAACTTTAAATGCATCCTCCAACCCCCCCTCCTGCCCCCATGCCAGCTGGCTTAGCTTGGCTTGGCTTGGCTTGGCTTGGAGGAGGAGGAGGAGGAGGAGGAGGAGGAGGAAAATTCTCTTCTATTATCACTCACACGCTAACGAATGCTGTGCAATGTAAGCAATTCGTTTCACAATATTTGCTTTATCTGAGCGTGTAGCAATCCCAATTCTTATCAATCACTACTTATCAACTCTTGAAGGCAACATTCCATGTTGACTCTCTAATAACAGAACCCAAGGTCTTCAAAATGTATTGAAGGAAACATTCAACATGGAATGTTTCCTTCAAGTACTGCACAGTATTCGTTAGCGTGTGGGTGATAATAGAAGAAAAGTTTCTACAGAATTACTAAAGTAAATGTTTTTGCAACTTATCATTATTGACTCTTCGTTATTTTTGTGACGGACGTTGTTTTGTTTTTTTTAATTTCACTTCCTCCCGTGATCTCTCATCTTTGGCTCCTGCCTGGAGATTGGCATAACGTCACAGAGTCCCCCTTCCAATTATTGCATCAAAATGTCTCTGCTGTTGCAATCTTGAGTAGGCTGTTCAGGTGTGCATCTGTAAGCTGCAAACCTACGATGATGCAGCAGCAGCAGAACTGGAAGAAGCAGCAGAAGACAGCCAGTTCCACGGTGGGCCTGATCTGGCCCTTGGGCCGCATGTTTGACACCCCTGATCTAGAAGTTCAAACAGCAGAGATGGACAGAAGGGAGTAAGAAATATGAAAGATACAAAAGATAAACCGCGCATAAATAGCGAAAAAAATATATCCAACAGCCAATGAGTACGATAATCTAAAAACCTATATAAATAGAGTAGTTTTTAAAAAATACAGTGTAGTAGTCAGAGACTCAAAAGTACACGGTCTAAAATACAAAAACAGCCCTATTAAGTCAAATCCCTCAGACAGGGAAAAGTCCAAATATGGATGTTCATAATTCCTCTTCACAAAATCCTCGTCTCGCCACTTGTGTATCCACTTCACAGCCCCGCTGGTTTCAAGTTGCCGTATCGCCTGGCTTCCTCAAAAGTGGAACGCCAAAACCGCCCGGCTCCAGCACTGAATAATACACAGCATCTTTTCCATTCTCCGTGTACATAAGACCAGCTGCTGCGACGTATCATGGCCGCCTGGCAGGCAGAAATTCAGCACGTGACGATTTCTTCGCACACCGAGTGGCGAAAACCTTCACCTGTTGCATTTCTGCCTGTTATTCCCCCTCAACCCTGTCCTCTTCCATGAGCCAGAGAGCCTTTGGCTTACCTACCCACAAGCTGCCTAATGAGAAAAACAAGTTTTCAGTGTTTCTTTTAATTGAACGCCGCGTGTTCCAAGCGATCCCCGGGGCCGGCTGGACAGCCCGACCCTTCACCTGCCGGAGTGCCAGGTAGCTAATGTGCCCGATTTAGCCGCTTTTAATTAAAGCGGAGGGGTCAGGAGCATGTGGCGGGGCCGGGAGGCCGGGCCGGGGGCAGGGCGGCGACTGCTGTGCACAAGCCAGGATCGGTGCCAAGACTCGGTGCGGCTCTGGAAGACAGCAGACTCCCCTCTCTGGCAGGCAGGAAAGAACCGGCGTCAGCAGCCCCACAGGTCAAGGGGCAGTGGCATTATGCGTCCCCTGGGCGGGCCGGGGACGGCGCACCGATGCTTGCTTCTGCATTTCTGCCTGGGGAGCGCACAGACCATCGCTGCTGAAGGGAAGCGTGCCGGCAGAAATCCAAGCGTGCTGAGGGGAGTGGCAGAAGGAACGTGCTCAGAAATAAGGCCTTAAGAAAGCAACACAACACACCGAAAGGTTAAGAAGGATGGTCATGGTGGGGGTTGTTGCCTACGCAGCCCTTCACGGCTTTGGACACACATACACATACACACAAGGCTTTGGACACACACACTTGTCCCCGACCCGAGGGACGTCCATTTAGCCTCAACCAGGATCAGTATTCCCTCTAAGCTGAGTTAGTGTGAGCTAGCGCACAGTCTTTTAGCCTCCGGCTCACACATTTTTGTCTTTGCTGGAGAAAGAGGGCTCCAGAGCAAACTAATTGATGCAGTAGCCAAACCGCTGGTTCACGACTTAAGGCCAGTAGCTCACAACGTAGAATTTTTGCTCACAAGACTCCACAGCTTAGAGGGAGCATTGACCAGGATCACGGCCTTTTCTACCCTGGCCCCGGCCTGGTGGAACACGTTCCCACGTGAGAGCAGGGCCCTGCAGGACCTTCTATCGTTCCAAAGGTCCTGTAAAACGGAGCTGTTCCACCAGGCCTTTGGCTGAGGTGGTGGGCATGAAGAAGAAGAAGAGGAGGAGACTAAAAAACTGTGAGCTAGCTCACACTCACTCAGCTAGAGGGAAGAAGCAGAGAAGAGAAGAGATTGGATTTATACCCCGCCCATCACTACCCAAAGGTGTCTCAGAGCAGCTTACAAACTCCTTCCCCTCCCCCTCCCCACAACAGACACCCTGTGAGGTAGGTGGGGCTGAGAGAGCTCTGACAGAAACTGCCATTTTTCAAGGACAGCTCTTACCAGAACTACGGCTTGCCCAAGGTCATCCAGCAGGTACAAGTGGAGGAGTGGGGAATCAAACCTGGTTCTTCCAGATTAGAGTCCGCGCACTTAACCACGACACCAAACTGGCTCAGAAGAAGAAGAAGATGGGGAGGAGGAGATTGGATCTATACCCCGCCCTTCAGACGGTATACCCAGTAGTAATGTATGGCTGCGAGAGTTGGACCATAAGGAAGGCTGAGTGCCGAAGAAGAGATGCTTTCGAATTATGGTGCTGGAGAAGACTCTTGAGAGTCCCCTGGACTGCAAGGAGATCAAATCAGACAATCCTAAAAGAAGTCAACCCTGACTGTTCCCTGGAAGGCCAGATACTGAAGTTGAAGCTCAAATACTTTGGCCACCAAATGAGAGGGGAGCACTCACTGGAGAAGACCCTGATGCTGGGAAAGATTGGTCAAAGAAGACGGGGACGGCAAAGGATGAGATGGTTAGACAGTGTTGTCGAGGCAACGAACATGAAATTAAGCAAACTCTGAAGCACAACAGAAGGCAGGAGGGCCTGGCGGGATCTGGTCCATGGGGTCGCGAAGAGTCGGACTCGACTGTGCGACTGAACAACAACACCACACTTATTTTGTTCTCGAATGTCCTTCAACTGGGGTGCTTGCATTTTATAACTAGGCTGTTAATCTTAGGCACATTTCATTCTATTGCTGTCGAATTATCGCTAAAGGCTCTTAAATTCTACCTTTTTCTTTCTGGAAAGGAATAAACCGTAAAACATATATATGTCTCTGTGCTCTGTTTTCTTCTGTCTGGGCTGAATACTGGGATCTGAATATACTACGGTCAGACTCCTAAAAGGGCACTATGACAGCTGGGGGTATACAAGACAGGGAAAATGTCAGAAATCAAGCTCATAAATCACACCCATTAATTCTTTGTCTTACACCCTGGATAAAATGGAGGATGGATTCTATGGCACCCCACTGAGGCCCCTGTCCTCCCCAGGCTCCACCCCCAAACCTCCAGGAGTTTCTCAACCTGGATCTGGCAACCCGACACCCCCAAAAAATTCCCCAGTGGTGGCTAGGGGGGACCTGGAAACCCTACGTAGAGTCTACCTTCCAAAGCATTCGTTTATGAAATTAGGCACGGGGTGGAGAGATTTGACGAAGATAACGGGGAATTTCAGACAGACGATATATTCCAGAAGAGGAATGGTTCCCAAATGGTTTCTGGTCTGTCATTTCAGACAGAACCCGTTTGAGAACCGGTTCCCTTCCGGAATATACTTGCCATTTCATACACAAACGCTTCTGTCCCATTTAGGAAACGGGACTGAAGCGTTTTACCCGTCAACCGCTTCCAAGTAGTCTTCAGTTCCCTCTCCCAGTTCCGATGCGCTTTTTCCCGCCGTTTTTCACCCGCGCGGGCAATTTCCGGCTTTTCTTTCAAACGTTCGCGTTATAGCGCTATAGCGCTATAACGGAATAGCATTATATCAACCCCACTGGAATGCCTGGAGTGTTTTGTTATAGTGCTATAGCGCTATAAAGCGAACGTTAAAAAAAAAACAACCCGGAGATCGCCCACACGGGCGAAAGATGGCAGGGAAAAAGCGGTGCAGTCTGAAATGCCAAACCGCTTCTGATCCAGCTCATTTTCGGTATGGGAAAGCCCTGTGTGAAATGGCAGCCCTGTACCGGTTCACTTCAAAACGGATCATTACCGGCTTGAAACTGGGTGAAACTGGGTAATGTGAAATTCCCCAACTTTTCTCTCTCACTCCCAAATACTAGAACTCCTCGAGGGCATCCAATGAAGCTGACGGGTAGTAGGTTCAGGAGGGACAAAAGGAAATACTACTTTACACAGAGAGGGATTCAAGTGTGGAATTCGCTCTGCCAGAGGATGTAGCGATAGCCACAGGAATCAACAGCTGTGAAAGAGGATTAGATAGATTCTTGGAGGAGAGGTCTAGTATCAATCGCTACTAGCCATTGTGGCTGAGGGAAACCTCTACATTCAGAGGCATTAACCCTCTGAATCCTACAGCCAGGAGGCAACCTCAGGGGAAGGCCTCGGCCTCCCTGCCCTGTTGTTGGCCCTCCAGAGGAACTGGTTGGCCCCTGCTTGAGAGACAGGATGGTGGACTAGATGCACCCTCACTGGCCTGACCCAGCAGGGCTCTTCTGACATTCTTATGAAGGCCTTGGCCTCCATGCACTGTTGTTGGCCCTCCAGAGGAACTGGTAGGCCGCTGTGTGAGACGGGATGCTGGACTAGATGGACCCTCCCTGGTCTGACCCAGCAGGGCTCTTCTGGTGTCCTTCTCAGGGGAAGGCCTCGGCCTCTCTGCCCTGTTGCTGGCCCTCCAGAGGAACTGGCTGGTCCCTGTGTGAGGCAGGATGCTGGACTAGATGGACCCTCACTGGTCTGATCCAGCAGGGCTCTTCTGATGTTATGTTTCCCAGACGGATCTCCATAGTCTGTAGATGAGCTGTAATTCTGGGGGATCAGAAGAAGAGGAGGAGGAGGAGGAGATCGGATTTATACCTCACCCTTCACTACCAGAAGGAGTCTCAGAAGGTCTTCCCTTCCCCTCCCCACAACAGACACCCTGTGAGGTAGGTGGGGCTGGGAGAGCTCTTTCGACAACTGCTCGTGAGAGAACAGCTCCGAGAGAACTTGTGAGTGACTCAAGGTCACACCGGCAGCTGGATGTGGAGGGGAAGTGGGGAATCCAACCCGGTTCTCCCAGGTTAGAGTCTGCGCACTCCTAACCACGACACCGAACTGGCTCTCAGGGGCTAGGGACTGGCCTACACTACTGTGCTGTAAGTCAGCTCCAGACGAGGTGGTTTCTACACCACTTGACGTACCACGTTGAAAAGCTCATGCGTTGGTTTCAGCTCTGTTTGAAATGTCTGTTTGTTTTCAGGTTTCTGTAGCCCAACCCCTGCTGTGTCGCTCATTGGACATCCTGGCATGTCAACTGCCCGTGATTTAAATTATGTCATCCACACCTTGTGTCTCTGCCAGAAAGGTGGGTTTGGTGTAGGGCAGTGGTGGCGAACCTACGGCACAGGTGCCAGAGGTGGCACTCAGAGCCCTCTCTGTGGGCACGCGTGCCATCGCCCCAGCCAGGCCCAGACCATCATTAAAGTGTCGAATCCTCTGCCAAATAATTTTAAGTCAATGAAAGCATTTGGGATTGCTTTCCTTACTTTGTTTGGATCATCTTAAGTTAATGTATGAGTTGTTTTTTCTAAAGTAAAACCTCAGTATTCAGGTT
>NW_015176491.1:118841-129257 GCF_001447785.1 Gekko japonicus | reverse complement strand
GTATGAATCCAATTTCTTCTTCTTCTTCTTCTTCTTCTTCTTCTTCTTCTTCTTCTTCTTCTTCTTCTTCTTCTTCTTCTTCTTCTTCTTCTTCTTCTTCTTCTTCTCCTCCTCCTCCTCTTCTTCTCCTCTTCTTCTTCTCCTCTTCTTCTTCTCTTCTTCTCCTTCTTCTGCAAACAAATAAATCATTCTTCACAGAAACATATCCTCTACTAACTCTTTGCCAAGTGGCTCCTGAGGCAGATTCCAAACATTCAGAAGATCAGCAACAAATAAATAAATATCCAGACCAGCCTAAACTGCCAGACGACATCAGCCATGAAAACATCCCATCATAATTAAAGTCAGAGTGAAATGAGAGGAAAAAGATGCCATCCCTAGAGAGGCCAGGCGCTCAGCCCTCCCCACCAACAGCCCGAGTGAATGAAGACAACAAAGCAGAGAGCAGTTAGCACATTCTGTCGGGTTGCCACCTCCGGGTTGGGAAATCCCTGGAGATTTGGGGGAGGAAGACAGGGTTTGGGATTGGGAAGACCTCAGCAGGGTATAGCAGCACAGAGTACACTCCAGACCCGACATTCCCTCCAGGGGAACTGAGCTCAGTGTAGTGGTTAAGTGTGCGGACTCTAATCTGGGAGAACCAGGTTTGATTCCCCCCCTCCTCCACTTGCAGCTGCTGGATGAACTTGGGCAAGCCACGGTTCTGTCAGAGCTGTCCTTGAAAAAGAGCAGTTTCTATCAGAGCTCTCTCAGCCCCGCCGACCTCACAGGGTGTCTGTTGTGGGGAGAACCGGGTTTGATTCCCCACTCCTCCACTTGCAGCTGCTGGTTGACCTTGGCCAAGCCACAGTTCTGTCAGAGCTGTCCTTGAAAAAGAGCAGTTTCTGTCAAGAGCTCTCTCAGCCCCACCTCCCTCACGGGGTGTCTGTTGCGGGGTGAGGAAGGGAAAGGAGTTTGTAAGCCGCTCTGAGACACCTTTGGGTAGTGAAGGGCGGGGTATGAATCCAATCTCTTCTCTTCTTCTTCCCTCTAGCTGAGTCAGTGTGAGCTAGCTCACAGTTTTTTAGCCTCCGGCTCACACATTTTTGTCTTAGCTCAGGAAGGATGGCTCCAGAGCAAACTAGTTTATGCAGTAGCCAAACCGCTCGCTCACAACTTTAAGCCCAGTAGCTCACAAAGTAGATTTTTTTCCCACTCTCAAGACTTGCTCTTGGTCGTCCAAGGATCAGTTGCGATTCCCGGAGAACTCCAGGTCTCTCCTGGAGGCTGGCAACTTTAGCCCAGGGGGGGGGCTTTCCCCTTTCCTGGGGCGACAAAAGAGCTTGGACTGCAATCAGCGAAACTGATAAGAGCGGAAGAGAATTTTTAAAAAAAGTGTACAGAAAGAAATGGGCTTTTGGGGGGGGGGAGTGACAGGCGTGAAATGGAAACCGTGCCCAGAAACATGTTCCTACAATGGAGTTGCCGGGGGGGGGGGGCAAACCCAGGTCCCCCAACTGCTGTTTTCTACTGCATAATACATCAGGCAGAGGAGTGAACATTCTTTGCTCCGGGCACCGTGCCTGGCTAGAGCGTAGAGGGGGGGAGTGCCAGGAGGAACGCTGGGCCACCTGTGGGGCAGGATCAGAGACCAGGTGCCACATTCACGCCAGTCCTTTGCAGCCCTGAAGGAGTTCCATCCGGCCTGCCGGGGAGCTGCACTCCAGGCATGCCAACCTCCAGGTGGGGCCTGGAGGTCTCCCGAAGCCTGAGGAAGGCGGGGTTTGGAGATGGGAGGGACCGTAGCAGCGTATAATGCCATAGAGCCCAACTTCCAAAGCAACCATATTCTCCAGTTGATCTCTATATTGCCTGGAGAGCAGTTGTAATCCAAGAAGAGAGAGAGATTGGATTTATACCCTGCGCCTTCACTCTCCGGAGGAGTCTCAGAGCGGTTTAGAATCTCCTTTCCCTTCCCCCTCCCCACAACAGACACCCTGCGAGGCGGGCGGGGGTGAGAGCAAGGCTCCCACTAAGCTGTGGGGTCTTGTGAGCAAAAATTCTACTTTGCGAGCCACTGGCATTAAAGCTGTGAGCGAGCGATTTGGCTGCGGCATGAATGAGTTGGCTCTGGAGCCCTCCTTCCTGAGCGAAGACAAAAACGTGTGAGCTGGAGGCTAAAAAACTGTGAGCTGGCTCACCCTAACTCAGCTCAGAGGGAACACTGGCTGAGAGAGCTCTGACTGAGAACTGCTCTTGAGAGAGAGAGAGCTTGTGACTGACCCAAGGTCACACCGGCAGCTGCATGTGGAGGAGTGGGGAATCAAACCCGCTTCTCCCAGATTAGAGTCCACCGCTCTTAACCACTGCACCAAACTGCACCAAACCCAGCAGCCCAGGTGATAGCTTAACCTTCCATTTCCCCATGAATGTTTAAGACCCATCAGTGCTCATCGAGCCCCCAAAGCCTTTTCGACCAGGGGTGTCGAACTCATTTGTTACGAGGACCGGATCTGACGTAAATGAGACCTTGTCGGGCCGGGCCACGTGTGTCATAAAATGTGATGCAGGTAGCGGAGATATAAACTTTAGAAAGGACACAAAGGGTTTTGGGTTTTTTTTAACTTAAAATAAAAACATGCTTAAAACATCAGCACTCTTGCGATATTTTGTTTCGTTAACAGTGTCTGATGACTGACACCTCTCGCTCTGAATGACTGCATCAAAATGTCTCTGCTGTTGCAATCTTGAGTCTGCTGTTCGGGTGTGTCTCTGTAAGCTGCAAACCTACGATGACGCAGCAGCAGCAGAACCGGAAGAAGAAACAGAAGACAGCCAGTTCCACTGCGGGCCTGAGAGAAGCCCTCTGGGGGCCTGATCCGGCCCACGGGCCGCATATTTGACACCCCTGTTTTCGACTAGCATGACCCCAACTTAGGTATGAGGTCAAGCAGTTTATGAGGATGGACCTGCCGGTGCCAGGGGAGGGGGGGGAACCCAAATGTTACAGAAGGAGGAGGGAAAGTCAGCTTCCTCCCTCTCTCATCTATTGACCAGGACTAGGAACGGATCGCAGGGGTCAGGGAGTCTCCAATTCCCTTCCTCCATGTGGTGCCGCTCGCCTCTTCAGCCGAGAAAGGACCCAGGAGTCCTCTGCTTTCAGCCTTCCGCTGAGCCGGGTGGGCCCAGCATATTCCCTGAGCTGGAAAACGTCGGGACGCTCCCCTCTCCACCTCCCGGCGCCCAGAGATGCAACCGCAGTCCGCAGGCCCCCTTCATTACGGAGCCCCGTGTCTCGGTAATTGGTTCATGTTTGCGCGCTTTATGGATTCATAACCATGTAAATTGGAAAAGAGAGGCGGCCAATTCTCAGCGGAGACCTCACCTGGCAGAGGCGAAGGCGAGGAGGACTCTCGGCCGCCTCCCCCGTCGCTTCTTCTTGGCTTTTGCACCAGGGCGGTCCTGCTGGTGGGGCTGCCAATGTCCAGGCGAGGCCTGGAGATCTCTGGGAATGACGCCAGGTCTCCAGAAAACAGCCACTCTGGAGGCTGGACTCTCTATGGCAGGGGTGTCAAACATGCAGCCCGAAGGCCAGATCAGGCCCCCCGGAGGGCTTCTCTCAGGCCCGCAGCGGAACTGGCTGTCTTCTGCTTCTTCCACCAGTTCTGCTGCTGCTGCGTCATCGTAGGTTCGTGGCTTACAGATACACACCTGAACAGCATACTCAGGATTGCAACAGCACAGCCATTTTGATGCAATAATTCAGAGCAAGAGGCGTCAGTGATCAGACACTGTTAAAGAAACGACATATTGCAAGAGTGCTCATGTTTTAAGCATGTTTTAAGTAAAAAAAAAACCCTTTGTGTTTGTGTCCTTTATAAAGTTTACAAGAGGCAGGACCCACGAATATTCCCAACAGCTCCCGGCCTGCCGAAGCAGGAGACACGGCAACAGGTGAACCCAGCCTTCTCCCTCCCCCCGTCATGCCTGCCCTTGACTCAGCCCCAGAGCCAGCTCCTGACAGCCTAAGAGGGGAGGATTCAGTGCCTTTAAGAGCTGAAGAAGCATCAGGATCTGCACCTACTGTAAGTACTGAGGAGGATACACAGCAATCCGAGTCAACTACAGGACGGTTTGCACCTGGGATTGAGCAGGCCATAAGCAGCTCACCACCTGCATCTCCCCCACCTGTAAGTAGGCTTAGGGATCAGAGACGTCAGGAGCTGGCTAGCCGACGAAAAGAAGCACGTTCAAGAGGGCGGAGATCCTTGAGCCCTGAGTTTTAACAGCAGCCAGGACCTCGCACAAAGGTGCTAATGAGTTAATGGGCCAGAGCACTATTTAGTAGGGCCTCTGGCCATGAGCAATTTGTGCTGGCAACCTCGTTCGTAGAACCAGAAGCTCTGCACCTTGATTCCTGTTTGACTCGGTGGCTTTTGGACTCGGCTTGTGTTTGGACTGCTCTGGCTCCTGACTTCCAGCTTTGAACCTGACCACGCCCTCGGCTTTGCTCCCTGTACTCTGACCTCTGGTAACGTTTGGCTACGGCTTTGTCTGGTGTTTTGGGACTTGTTTAATGCTCTGCTGACTGCTCTCCCGGCTGACCTTTGGACTTGTATTGTGACTCCCCCTGTCAGCCTGCCTCTCTGGCTCTACCGTGACACCCCCTCCCTTCCCCCCAGTGGCAACGGCAAGCTTTCTCCCCTTTCTAGTGGCGGCGAGGTCGGCCCGCCAGGTCTTCTCCCGCCCCCTGTCCCCTGTGGTGGTGGCGACGGCAAAAACTTCTCAGAGCGTTCCCTGCACATGTCCTTTACTTTTGGGGGGATTTAAGTATCCCCCCCTATAGTTTTTTTTACAGTTTTTAGATTTTTCTGCACCTCTGGGGATTGTCCCAAATGTGCAGGGAAATCTCCCTGCCCCCCAGGTGCCCTCCATGTGTGGCTTTAGATATCCACACGCGGGGGGGGGGCACCTTGGCTATTAGAGCTATAGATATCTCCGCTACCTGGCATTCCGTTTTATGACACACCCGGCCCGGCCCAACAAGGTCTCATTTATTGAAGGTTCTCTTATTGAAGTCACACGGTGCGCTCAGCGTGCACGGTGCTGGACAGAGGCATGATTTTAATAGTTTTAAAACCTGATTTCCTTGTATGTGTTTTAAATAATTTGCTGTTTTCATGGCTCTTGTTATATATATATATAGATAGATAGATAGATAGATAGATATAGTTTATTTATCATTTTTTCATTACAAAAAAGAAAAAGTATACATAGTGTGTAAAAAATCACTTTTTTGGAGTTTACATTAAACACTTTTTTCAACCAATTTGTTAACTTTTTGCCATCTTTTTTGAAACACATTCTCATCTTCCCCTGACAATATCATATTTACTTTGTCAGTTTCCTTTATTTCAAAGATTTTCAAAATTAACTCTTCTCTATTTGGTATTTTATCAGTTTTCCAACACTTCGCAATGAGGATTCTAGATACAGTAAGGATATATAGTATAATGCCCTTGTTGAGGGCAGAAAGGCGGATTTTATAAATAAAACAATTATATTGTAAATTACTCTAATGAGCCAAGACTGCTTGAACATTTATAAATAATACTTTGTAATAATTTTGGGAGAAGTAAGAAGAAGGATGATGAAGAAGAAGACAAAGTGTGCATGAGAAGTTTTGTTTTTTATATTATTAATTGATTTTGGTGGTGGTAAAATCTTTCTTCAATAAAATTGGTTTAAAATTTAAAAAAACAACACAAAACTATTTTTAAAAGACAGGGCCCAGCCCCGACAAGCTTACGGACTCCGTTTCTCAGAAGGAGGAAGCAAACAGAGAAAGGCCAGACCTGAAATACGGTCGCCATCCCTGGACTGAAAAACTAAAATAAAATCCAATAAAATCTCACTTTCCCCCCTGCTAAAGTTTACCATCTTTATGTGGCCTAGTTTAAGAAGAACAAAATGGCACCAGCTTGAAATCTACGCATGCAAATAATGAGACCTGTTTTAATATATGTTGTTTGATAGCAGCACATGTGAAAGGGATCTAGGTGTTCTGGTTGATCACAAGCGAAACATGAGCCTGCAGTGCGATGAGGCTGCGAGGAAAGCGAATGCAATCTGGAGCAGATCTATCCTCTCTTGCTCCGGATTGCAAGACTAGATCGAATGGGTGGAATGACAAGGGAGTTGTTACCGGCTAAATATCGGGAGAAGCTTCCTAACTGTAAGAGTGGTTGAGCAGTGGAACAGACTGCCTCGGGAGATGGTGGAGGCTCCTTTGCTGGACGTTTTCAAACGGAGGTTGGGCTACCACCTTCCGGGTATGTTGTAGGGCTCTCTTTCGGCTGTGCTCCTGCAGAGTGCAGCAGGGGGTTGGACTAGATGACCTGCAAGGTCCCTTCCAACTCTAACATTCTATGATTCTATGATACTGTTTTAATTGTTTGTATATTTAATAATGGGCTGAAATTCTTCTGATGGCTCGATCTTGCTCCGGGATCCGCCCTGAGCCCCCTTGCAGGGAGGGGGGGAATATAAATTGAAACAAATAAAAATAAATATAAATAAATACAATACCTGGAGACTTTGGGGGTGGAGCCTGGAGAGGGCGGGGTTTGAGGAGGGGAGGGGCCTCGGCAGGGTACATAAAGCCACAGAGTCCGCCCTCCAAAGCAGCCATTTCCTCCCCGGAAACCTATATCTGCCGTCTGGAGATCAGTTGTAAGAGCCAGAGATCTCCAGCTGCCGCCTGGAGGTTGGCAACTCCATCTGAATGATGTTCAAGTGCTGACAAAATAGCCTTTCCTTTCTATGTTTAGCTGGAGTTAAAAGAGAATTAGAGAGAGTCACGGGGGGGGGGATTCCGCCCCCCCTGCCATTTCTGCACCAAAAAGCCTCTTTGCACAATGCATAATTAACGTGTGGAATTGATTGCATCTGAGGGCAATAAATTCCAGCATGCAAATGATGTCTTGTGTAAAAAAGGCATCTCTAGGGGCGACGGCCATTTTATTGACGCCCTTGAAAGGAAGGGGTGCTCTCCTCTCCTACCCAACGGTAGGAGGAAACCTGAAATATACTGGGTTCACAAGAGGAAACCTGAAATATACTGGGTTCAGACGTGTCATTTACTGGCTCAAAGTGCCACTTCCTAACTGTAAAGAGTGGTTGGGCAGTGGGACAGACTGCCTCGGGAGGTGGTGGAGGCTCCTTCGCTGGACGTTTTCGAGCGGAGGCTGGACGACCATCTCTCGGGTATGTTGTAGGGCTCTCTTTCAGCTCTGCTCCTGCAGAGTGCCGGGGGGCTGGACTAGATGACCTGCAAGGTCCCTTCCAACTCTAACGTTCTATGATTCTATTGTTTCCCAACTGGTTTACTGTAGGATTCCTGTCTCCCTACTGGTCCATTTTAGGATTCTAGCAATCTATTGTTATGCATCCCCAAGCTCAGTCCTTTTGCAGGGCAGTTCAGGCTCAATACATAACAACACCGATGCTAGCATCAGCGATTATGTAATAAGAAGAGGTTAAACCCAACATCCGTATGAGAAAGACTGATAATGAAATGGGGGGCTGGGGGTGGTGGGAGGCAGCTCTCCATAAATGTCTCCCGTCAAAACTTTGGGAGAAGAGGGCAATCTGCACATCGCGACCAAAAGATTGTCAGGAGGGGGCCAGGCATGTATGCTTGGGGAAGGTATCCTTGAGTCAGGGGGCCGCAGCGGAGAAGGCCCTGTCCTTGAAGCAGAGCCCTGGGCCTCTCGGTACACTCGAGGCAGGTTCACGCAAGAGAAGGTGGCCCTTCGGGTCAGTGTTCCCTCTAAGCTGACTTAGAATGGGATCCCACGCACAATTAGCCTCGCCATAGGCACAAATGCCGGGCGGATTTAAAGGGTGCGATCGTAGATGCAAACATCTGCCGAGGGCCGGCCCCAGCTTATTTTGCACCCTAGGCGAGGATCCCTTCTGGCGCCCCCCCCCCCGGTGCGCCCACCATTTTTCAAAAATAAATGCATTTTAGGAAGAATGAAAAACACAAATAATCAAGAAACGCCCAGAGTACGGGGCCGGGTGCAGCTTGGCGCCCCTAAGGGCCGGCCCACTCTAGGCGATTGCCTAGTTCGCCTAGTGAGTGAGCCGGCCCTGCATCCACCCAGGGTCCTGCACCCGTCGGCAACCCGTTTTGCTCTATCGCAGAAGCAAAGTAAAAAGACACCGGGGAAAGTCCAGTAGCAAACGGGTGGCTACGGGCCACGGATGGACCTTCCCCTGTGTGATCGCTCCGGCATGCTCTCATGGCGTCGGGATGGTCTGACTTCGTGCTGTTGCTTTTTCCCCCTTCTCAGTATGTGCATCATCGCATACTGCCGTAGGAAGCCCTCAGCGTGGAAATGCGATTCGTTGATCTTCCGTTTAAGTGAATCGAAAACAAAGAGCCAAAAAAACCCAACCCCCGACTCACCCGCGATTGCGTCTGATCACCCAGTGGCGGGCTATGCCCACAGCTTCAAAGAACTGTGTGATGGCCAGAGGTCATTTCGGGGGGGATCACGGGGGATCGCAGTTCCCCTGGGTGAGGTACGGGGGGCGGGGCACATGACGAAGCCCCGCCCCCTGCTTCCGGCCGCCCCGCTTCCGGCCCTCATTCAGCCAGGAGGAGGCAGGAGAAGAGGGAGGGTAAGTTGCTTCCTCCCTGCCTCTCCCCACCCCTGCCTGCCTGGGGCCAGGGAGGGCCTTCGCGGGGCTTCCTTGCACTCCCGCCGGCCTTGCAGGTCCACCGCCGGGCCCCTCATGGGGCTCGGCAGTGGAGCTGCGCCGGCAGCGGCGGCCAGGACCGTTGGGGGCGGGGTGTGTGGCCTTATGACACACTTCCGGTGATGTCAGGGGGTGTGGCATATGCTAATGAGTTATGCTAATGAATTCCCCTAGCTCTTTTTCTACGAAACGACCCCTGGTGATGGCGCAAATGTGGGTCAATTTCCTCTGGGGTAAATAGCCGCGCATTATCTCGTGCGTGTGACAGGGACCTTAGTGTGAAGCCGGCTCACAGTTCTTTAGCCTCCAGCTCACACGTTTTTGTCTTCGCTCAGGAAGGAGGGCTCCAGAGCAAACTAATTTATGCAGCAGCCAAATGGCTCGCTCACAACTTGAATGCCAGCCGCTCACAAAGTAGAATTTTTGCTCACAAGACTCCACAGCTTAGAGGGAGCATTGCTTCGGGTTCCCTTCCTGGTCCCATCTGGGAACATGTCCGCCGGCACCTTGCATGTGGGGTCGTGACTGGGATTTTTTTTACCCCGATATACCTCAAACTCGGGATCATTTCCTGCATCTTTTCCTGGCTCCAGACTTTTTGCTTGTTCGCTTGGTGGGACATCCGGAACTGTAGGTATTCCAGGCGCAGCTGTGCCATAGAGCTAGACCGGGTGTCTCCAAAATGGTGCCCGGGGGCACCTGCCAACACCTTTCCTGGTGCTTGCCAAGACTTTTAGAACGTGGGTGGACCAAGTGGACTCCTGCCCAGTAGGGCTCCTGATTTCACAGTTCCGCAGGGCCTGCAAGACGGAGCTCTTCCGCCAGGCATTTAATCAGGGGCCGCCGCTGTTGTAGAGCCCTGGCCCATCGTTTTAACATCGAGCTGATTACGAGCAGAAACATCTGAGAACATCAGGGCAGTGGAAATCCACACTGACAACGTGCCATCTAAGTGAATCTTAACTGCTGCCAGCACTTTGTGTTTGTATTGGGTTTTACTTGTGGCGTTTTAAACACTTGTATGATTTTAGTCTGTATTTATGTTGTATGGAAGCCGCCCCGAGCCTGCTTTTCGGGGAGGGTGGGGTATAAATTTGATAATAAATAAATAAATAAATAAAACGATTGCCCACTGGGGATCGGATCGGCCGTGGAGATCACAATAACGTTTCGGTGATAGCCGCCGCGGGCAGTGTTGGTTTCATTCTCTCTCTGACTCTGCTTCAGTTTGGCCAGTTTGGTGCAGTGGTGAAGTGCGCGGACTCTAATCTGGGAGAACGGGGTTTGATTCCCCACTCCTCCACTCGCAGCTGCTGGATGACCTTGGGCAAGCCACAGTTCTCTCAGAGCTGTCCTTGGAAAAGAGCAGTTTCTGTCAGAGCTCTCTGAGCCCCACCTACCTCCCAGGGTGTCTGTTGTGGGGAGGGGAAGGGAAAGGAGTTTGTAAGCCGCTCTGAGACACCTTTAGGTAATGAAGGGCAGGGTATAAATCCAACCTCTTCTTCTTCTTCTTCTTTTACCTCACAGGGTGTCTGTTGTGGTGAGGGGAAGGGAAAGGAGTTTGTAAGCCGCTCTGAGACACCTTTGGGTAGTGAAGGGCAGGGTATAAATCCAACCTCTTCTTCTTCTTCTTCTTCTACCTCACAGGTTTGTTGTTGTGGGGAGGGGAAA
>NW_015176491.1:117090-118514 GCF_001447785.1 Gekko japonicus | reverse complement strand
CTTCACAGAGTGTCTGTTGTGGCGAGGGGGAGGGAAAGGAGTTTGTAAGCCGCTCTGAGACACCTTTGGGTAGTGAAGGGCAGGGTATAAATCCAATCTCTTCTTCCTCTTCTTTTACTTCAGAGTGTCTGTTGTGGCGAGGGGAAGGGATAGGAGTTTGTAAGCCGCTCTGAGACACCTTTAGGTAATGAAGGGCAGGGTATAAATCCAACCTCTTCTTCTTCTTCTTCTTTTACCTCACAGGGTGTCTGTTGTGGGGAGGGGAAGGGAAAGGAGTTTGTAAGCCGCTCTGAGACACCTTTGGGTAGTGAAGGGCAGGGTATAAATCCAGTCTCTTCTTCTTCTTCTTTTACTTCACAGAGTGTCTGTTGTGGCGAGGGGAAGGGAAAGGAGTTTGTAAGCCGCTCTGAGATACCTTTGGGTAGTGAAGGGCGGGGCATAAATCCAATCTCTTCTTCTCTTCTACTTTTGCAGTTGCCTGGCTGGACTAGGGGGAACAAGCTAGTGAATGGGTTCAGGCCAGTCCCTTCCCGGAAGGGCTTTCTCGAACAGCCCTTTGTGAAAGAGCGTTTTGCAGCTGAGTTAGCCGCAGGCTGCAAGTCTTGTTCCATCTCCCGGCTTCTCCGGTTTTAATCTCCTCCCAGCCGCGCGAGCCGTCAGTGCCGCAGAGCGGTGTGGCAGGAAGGCTGGAGTTCTTGACCGCTGGCCTCACGCCACAACAGGTAAGAACAGGGCTCGAGGGACCACAGTTTCCACCAGCTGCGCTCGGAGTTCGAGGCCAAAATGAAATCTCTCTCTCGTTCTCTCCTTCCCTCCGCCTGACATACACAAGCGCAGCTGTTGAATTTAACCTCCAGTGAAACACAGGGGGGCTTCAGAGCTTCTTGTTAAGGCAAAATACCTCTGGAAGTTCCAGCAGGCCTTGTGTGATTTCCCCAACCATGTTAGGCTCGACACACATCCACACAAATGCGCTGGCACCCGTCTGCGTTGCCAGTGGGGGGCAGGAAGCTCTTTCAATCTCTGAGAGCCTTGATCAGGCACCCCAGACCTTTGCAGTGCTACTCTGCCCATTGGGAGGGTCACTCACAGCCATTGTTGAAAGGAGTAAACATGAAGCCAAGAAGGAGATGGTCTCTAGGCATGGGCAGAGTGCTCAACCCCTTGACACTCAGAGGCTGTAGCTTCTCTTCACTCTTCTTGAACCAAAGATGGGGAGGGGACTTCTAGCAGAGCAGGGTTTTTTGGGGGGGTTTGCTTTGGCCAGGTGGGGCGATCTACACCTTCTGCCAGTTTTTGGAAACCACCCTGTTTAGACTGTTCTCACGACGCATCATGGCCCAGTTGAGTTTCCACAGGTGCCTTAATACACCTCATGCATCGATCAAAATTAATCTCTTTAGTATTGCTACCAAAATGAACAC
>NW_015176491.1:114452-116915 GCF_001447785.1 Gekko japonicus | reverse complement strand
GGTGCAGTGGGAGAGAAGGTCCCGGGTTCAATCCCCGGCAACTCCAGTTAAAAGGACCAGGCAGGAGGTGATGGGAAAGACCTCCACCTGAGACCCTGGAGAGCTGTAAATAGGGGCCGTGGCTCAGTGGGAGAGCCTCTGCTCGGCATGCAGAAGGTCCCAGGTTCAATCCCCGGCATCTCCAGTTAAAAAGGACCAGGCAGGAGCTGATGGGAAAGACCTCCGCCTGAGACCTTGGAGAGCAGCTGCCAGTCTGAGTAGACAAGACTGACCTTGACGGACCGATGGCCATTTTGGTGTAGCGGTTAGTGCTGGAAATATGTGCAAGGTCTAAAATCCAGTCCTTATAGGGTCAATGTGTGCTTACCTTGTGGGCTATTGTTTAGACTGACCTGGAAGGTAACCTGGCACAGAGCCAATGGAAACAAAGCCCGCGAAACTGAAGTCTGTTTACTCTCAATTGTTGGTTAATGTATTCAGGTGATTTCCTTCTAGGGGTCCAGAAGAAAGAAGAAGATTCTCCATTGTTGTTGACAGTGTGGTCAAAGTGTGAATGTTGTGGTTTCTAATAGTAGAAAAGAGCAAGCGTCCAGTAGCACCTTAAAGACTAACAAAATTTGTGGCAAAATTTCTTCAGATACAGCTAGAATGTGAGTCCATCTGTCCATATACCTTGGAGAGTGAAGTGATTTCAGATGTTGAATGAGAATAACAGGCATGATTGGATTAGGTGTGATGTGCAGAGGATTAGTAGGTATGGAGAAGTCAGCATCGGTCATGAGACAGGAAACCTAGGCCTTGATTCAGTCCAGGAGGTTGCATTGTGTTGAGCTTCGTTAAGAGTTGCAATTCAGCAGTCTCTCTTTCTAATCACCCTTTGAAATTCCTATGTAAGATAAGTGCTACTCTTAGGTCAGCAGCTGAATGTTCTGGAAGGTTAAAATGTCCCCCCCACTGGTTTTTGAATGTTGTGGTTTCTAATAGTAGAAAAGAGCAAAAGTCCCGGCGCACCTTAAAGACTAACAAAATATGTGGCAGGGGCCGAGCTTTCGTGAGTCACTGCTCGCTTCTTCAGAAGGGAGCAATGACTCACAAAAGCTCCTCCCCTGCCACATATTCCATGAATCTTTAAGGTGCTCCTGGACTCTTGCTCTTTTCTCCTGCTACAGACAAACACGGCTGCCCACCACGGTTTCTAATGTCAGACTTATGCCCATTTATCCTTTGTCGCAGGGACTGGCCTGTTTGTCCAATCTATAGGGTGGAAGGGCACCAGGGATCATTTTGTAGAAAAAGAGGTGCAGGAGCTCATTAGCACAGCTCATTAGCATAACATTTGCATATGCCACACAACCCTGACGTCACCGGAAGTGTGTCAGAAGGCAACACCCACCGCTCAGGCTCCACTGGACTGTTTTGGATTGCTAGCTATTGGGGGTGGGGAGAAACGTGCAGATCTGTCCTCGCAGAGGAGGGAGAGCTTGTACCTGAATAAGACTTGAAGGTGCTACTAGACTGTTTTGGACCGGGGGGCTCTGCAGCTTACCTGGCTGCTTCTCGCTCTGACTGAGGGCTGCTGGGAGCAGGGGGTGGGGCTTGTTGCATGTGCCCGCCCCCTGGGCTCTTTGCTGCCAGAGCTCCACTCCTGTGCGCTCCCGCAGGGAATGACCCCTGGCTGACACCTCATGAAGAACTCTGGGCAATCCGAAAGCTCGCGCACTGTCTCTGTCTCGGTTTATTTGTTCGAAATAAAAGGGATTAGATCACTTTTGTCTTTCCGGCCTCCTGCCAGTGCCGCGTGCCCAGCCTCCTTTCCCCCTGAGTCCCAGCGTCCCTCTACTGTGGGGTTTCCCCCTTTAACATTTAGCGTCGTATTGTCAGCATTTCTCAGCACCGCTGAGGCGTTTACCACAACAGCTTGCTTAATTTTCTCTTTGGCAAGAGAGCCCGGGACTCTTCTGGATGCTGCCTGAACGCAGAAGAAGAAGAAGAAGAAAATAAGAATTAATGCTGTCTCTCTGCAACGAGATGCTAATTTATTTTATGCTATGCAATCTGGGAAGATGCAGAGCGAAAGATGCATTGTATCAAAGCTCCGGTGTGGGGGCTTTTTGCCCCCACATCAATCAGGTAAACACAGACAGGTTCAGCTATAATTCCCCCCCATGCACACATGCCGATCTCGAAACTCCTGAGACACTCCCGCAGAGAGGAAGGCTAGGAGGACTGACAGGCAAAAAGCCCCAAGGAAGACGGTGTGCTGGCGATGAGTGAAAGGCCGGGTGGAATCCAGGCAGGCGGCTTAATTTGGCAGGTGGAGGGATTTCATGCCAGTCACACACTCTCGGTCGAACCGACCTCACAGGGTTGTCGTGAGGAGAAGCACTCCAAAGGGATCTGTCGAGGATGGGCGAGTGGGCGTCAACGTGGCAAATGGGGTTCAGTGTGGCCAAGTGCAAAGTG
>NW_015176491.1:108831-113441 GCF_001447785.1 Gekko japonicus | reverse complement strand
GTGGGGGGGGGAGGTGGGCAGGTGGGATGCTCCCCTCCCCCCCCCCAGCTCCGAAGCGAGGGCTGAGCGGCGAGCTGCTCGGCCCTCGCTGCTCTCTCTCCTTCCCCCCCCAGCTCCGCCCTCGCCGCTCTTGTCCCCCCTTGCACAGGGACGCTCTGTCAGTTTTGGGGGGATTTAAACATCCCCCCGATATTTTTCCCGGGGTTTCAGATTCTTGTGCACACCTGGGGACTGCCGCACGTGTGCCCAAAAATCTCTCTCCACCCCAGGTGCCCCCAATGTGCGGATTTAAGTATCCGCTCACCAGGGGGTGACTTGAGAATTATATATATAGATATGGAACAGAAGTCCATCAATGGCTATAAGCCACAAGGCAGAGATAGGAACTCTTGGTCTGGGTCAAGGGGTGCTCTGTCTTCTTGGTGCTTGGGAGGGCTTCTAATGTCCTGGCCCCACTGCTGGACCTCCTGATGGCCCCTGGTATTTTTGGCCACTGTGTGACACAGAGTTGGACTGGATGGTCCATTGGCCTGATCCAACATTGGCTTCTCTTACGTTCTTATGTTCTTATGAGAATGCCTTTAATACGCTTTGGGTCCCCCACTGGGAGAAATATGGGGTATAAATGGAAGGGTCCTAAGGGATCCCCCCCCTCCAAACCCCCCGCACCAGGCAGAAGTACCTAAAGCATCCCTGACAGATAACCGCCCAACTTGTGTTTAAACACCTCACGGGAGAGAAGAACCTGCAATATCCCAGTGCGACCGATTCCAATATGGGGTATAAATGGAAGGGTCCTAAGGGATCCCCCCCCTCCAAACCCCCCGCACCAGGCAGAAGTACCTAAAGCATCCCTGACAGATAACCGCCCAACTTGTGTTTAAACACCTCACGGGAGAGAAGAACCTGCAATATCCCAGTGCGACCGATTCCAACACTGAACTGCCCTTATTGTTAAAAACATTTCTCCTAACATCCTGCCGAAATCTTCTGGCCTCCACTATCAACTAGAAGAGTGCCTTGGGTTTGAAAGATGCCGTCAAGTCTCAGCCGACCCATGGCCACCCCAGCCAGGGGCTTACGAGGCAAGTGAGGAGCAGAGGTGGTCTGCCCTTGCCTTCCTCGGCAGAGCCTTTCTTGGTGGTCTCCCACCCAAGTACCGACCCTGCTGAGCTTCCGACTTATGGCCACCCCAGCAAGGGGCTTGCAAGGCAAGGGAGAAGCAGAGGTGGTTTGCCCTTGCCTTCCTCTGCAGAGCCTTCCTTGGTGGTCTCCCTTCCAAGTACCAACCCTGCTTAGTTTCCAATTTATGGCCACCCCAGCAAGGGGCTTGCAAGGCAAGGGAAAGGCAGAGATGATGGTTTGCCCTTGCCTTCCTCTGCAGAGCCTTCCTTGGTGGTCTCCCTTCCAAGTACTGACCCTGTATCAGAATTCCAAAGGTGCCCACAGGCACAGAAAGCTTAGGGACCCCAGCTTCATATGGCACAGGCCTGTAGCTTTGGTGGGGCTTTTAGAGGTTCTACCTCCTTTCTTAAAGGCGCAGCCCCATAATAATTTCTCCTGCAAATGCTTTTTTCAGTCAATTATAACATTTTTAAAAAGGTATGCGCTCTTTTAAGCAGAGTGTTGTGTCGTAGTTGAGAGGGGAGAGAGAGGGGAGTCCTTGGAAGATGTTGCCAGCCTAGAATGTGAAGTTTGACTCCACATCTCGGTAGGAACCAGTGTTCCCTCTAGGCTGAGTCAGCGTGAGCTAGCTCACAGTTTTTTAGCCTCCGGCTCACACATTTTTCTCTCCGCTCAGGAAGGAGGGCTCCAGAGCAGACTAATTTATGCAGCAGCCAAGTAGCTCACTCACAGCTTTCTCCTTTTAGAGAGTTTTCCTGCCTAAGTGTTAGCTTCTTTGACTGTTGAAGTCATCACCCCCACCTGCCGGCTTGTTCTCAAAAACTGTTGCTTAGGCCGGAGGAAGTGATTAACTTGCAGCAGCTGAGAACTGTCGTCTAAAGTGGTTGACAGCTTGCAGTTTAGAGATCTATCCTGGCCACAGCTTTCTATTGGCTAACTGGCTTTTCTGTCTGCACTGAGAACTTCAGCCCCACCAGGGGGGGGGAATTGCCCCACAAGCCACAAATTCCTGGCTACGGGCCCGATGTGGCATCGTTGATCTAGCTTGCCTCTTTGTGGAGAAATGGTCCGTGCTCCAAGGAGCTTGTGAGAGACACATGCACCTATACAACATTTAACTACATTTGTTAGTGGTACAGCCCCCCCCCCCAGAGGGACTACCACATTCTTTATTCAACATCCTTCCTGGGACTGAGTACTGCGGTGGGCAAACAGGGTCACTGTCCAGGTCTGAGCCACGGATTGCTGGTGGCCAATCGACCGCCAGAGATGTGCTCCTTGGAAACTTGTTTTATGAGACGTGTGCCCTTTGCACATGGGCAGCATCATTCCCGTGTTCCGTATAGCACCTGGCACATAAATACTCGTTCCTGTAGCTGTATCAGCAGCCATCCCAACATCGATTTAGATCCCTTCCTGCAGAAATCAGGCGTCTGTCTTTTTATATCTGCCAAAACCAGGTTTCATCCATTTCCTCTCTTTCTTTCCCTCCCCCTTTCTTCTCTATTTCTGTCCCCCCCCCCAAACAGTGCCCTCCTACAACCGGCTTAATTACCAAAATTCATTAGCCAGCACTTAATTACACCCGCCATGTGCCGGCTTAGCTGAGAAGACATCTGATTAATAGCGTGTAAGTTACACTGGGAATCGTGTTCCATAATTAACCGCCAGCCGCTCCGCTGTGTAATATTAATGAGATCTTTTTGACTATGCAAATGGGAGGGGAAGAGGAGGCCGGCCATTGGATGTGGGGCCCTTGAGGGGGTTGGGGAGGTCCTTAATGGGCTATTAGTTTTGGATCATCCACTGGGAAACATCTGGAATGCCTGGATTGGGTTGCAGCTTTGGAGAGGGGGGTGGGGTGGGCAAAAACTCCCCTCCTGCCACCCACCCCCTCCATGTATGCCAGAATTTCGACAAGTCTTTCACACACGTCTGCTCCCGGAGTCAGAACCGTTCCCGAAATAACCCTTTGATTCATTCTCGGGAATATTTCGGCTGGCTCTCCCGGCTTTGGCGGGGTGCTAATATTTATTTAGTAGTTTTATCAGGCTCGAAGCAACTCAGGAACAAAAACAAGGGCGAAGAGAAAAGCCGTGCCGAAAGCCCAAATCTTAATAGCCAGAGCAGACTCCCCGCCCTCGAGATCAGATCAGCTTATCAATCACGAAGCCCCAGTATTACAAACAGACAATGCAACGGGAAATTCCAATTAAGCCGATTATGTTAAGCAGTGCCGCAAAGACACCTTTCGAGCAAAACGGTGCAGTAACATTTGGTACGGTAGCGGTTGAGTGCTGTAACGTTCAGGTTTACAGGTAGCAGCTACGTTCCCAAAAGAATGTGGCCATAAAGGGATGTTTCGAACCGGCTTTTTATGTACATTCTTTAAAAAGGGGGCTTTTTGCTCCTGCAGAAGAGCAGATGTTCGACGCATCTGGAGTTTTAGGGGTTCTTAAAAATAAAACTTTGTGTTCCCGCTGGAATTAGAATGTGAACATTTTTCGTTCCCTGGGGAGAGAGAGGGGAGTCCTTGGAAGACGTTGCCAGCCTAGAATGTGAAGTTTGACTCCACATCTCGGTAGGAACCAGTGTTCCCTCTAGGCTGAGTCAGCGTGAGCTAGCTCACAGTTTTTTAGCCTCTGGCTCACACATTTTTCTCTCCGCTCAGGAAGGAGGGCTCCAGAGCAGACTAATTTATGCAGCAGCCAAGTAGCTCACTCATAGCTTTCATGCCAGTGGCTCACAAAGTAGAATTTTTGCTCACAAGACTCCACAGCTTAGAGGGAGCATTGGTAGGAAACTCCGGCCTTGGCACGGGGGTCTGTGGCTTCCCCCAAGGAAACGTTTCAATGGCTTGTCCACTATGCCCGGAGCGGGGTTACGGAAAGGGATGGACTTGTCCAGCAACGACAGAGAGCATCAAAGAGGACTGAAGTGAACCCTGAAAGGACTTGGCAGAGGAAGACACGGCCGATTGGCCGTGCCAGAGAACCCACACAAAACAGGTGGCACGCCCCTCATCAGGAAGGGTGACGGCAGGGATCATTTCGTAGAAAAAGAGGTGCAGGAGCTCATTAGCACAACTCATTAGCATAACTTATTTGCATGTGCCACACCCCCTGACATCACCGGAAGTGTGTCGGAAGGCAACACCCACCACTCAGGCTCCACTGGACTGTTTTGGATTGCTAGCTGTTGGGGGGGGGGGACGGGCAGATCTGTCCTCGCAGAGGAGGAGAGCTTGTACCTGAATAAAACTTGGTCTTAAAGGTGCCACTGGACCGTTTTGGATTGCTAGCTATAGAGGGGGGGGGTAACATGCAGATCTGTCCTCGCAGAGGAGGGAGAGCTTGTACCTGAATAAACCTTAGTCTTAAAGGTGCCACTGGACTGTTTTCAACCGGAGGGGCGGGGGGGGGGGGTCTGCAGCTTACCTGGCTGCTTCTTGCTCTGATTGAGGGCTTCTGGGAGCAGGGGGTTGG
>NW_015176491.1:99160-108682 GCF_001447785.1 Gekko japonicus | reverse complement strand
AGCGGTTCACGAATCCGACCTGGGCATGCGGCGCGAACAGCAGAGAAGAGTCAGGAGGGTTCACAGTGCTGCTAATGGTAGATCTATATATATTTAACACCTCTGAATTCCACATTATCTGTTTCTGGATCTGCTGCCTAGAGGGACCGTTGGATTTTAGCACCTCTCCGGGCGAGAACTGCCAAAACTCAGGCCGTGGGATGTAGTTGGTGGTCTCTTTTCAGCTTGGTGAGGTCACAGACCTACGCACTTGGCCCTGTAACTTCTAGAGCACCATTTCGGTTCGGTGGCAGCTAATCTAATGGTGCTTGGCTGTTTCTCCCACACCCGATCCAGACCCACCAAAGATGTCACGTGGCCTTCAGGGAAATGGGTGCTTGGAAGCCTTCTGGTTGGAAGAGAGACGCTGTGGCTCAGTGGTAGAGCCTCTGCTTGGCAGGCAGAAGGTCTCAAGTTCAGGTTCAATCCCCGGCATCTCCAGTTAAAAGGATCAGGTAAGAGGGGATAAGAACCTCAGAAGAGCCCTGCTGGATCAGAAAAGTGACCCATCTAGTCCAGCCTCCCGTCTCACACAGGGGCCAACCAGTTCCTCTGGAGGGCCAACAACAGGGCAGAGAAGAACCTCAGAAGAGCCCTGCTGGATCAGATCAATAGTCCATTTGGTTCAGCATCCCGTCTCACACAGTGGCCAACCAGTTTCTCTGGTGGGTCAACAACAGAGTAGAGAGGCTGAGGCCTTCCCCTGAGAAGAACATAAGAAGAGCCCTGCTGGATCAGGCCAATGAAGATCCATCTAGTCCAGCCTCCTGGCTCACATAGTGGCCAACCAGTTCCTCTGGAGGGCCAGCAACAGGGCATAGAGGCCGAGGCCTCCCCTGAGAAGAACATCAGAAGAGCCCTGCTGGATCAGGCCAGTGAGGGTCCATCTAGTCCAGCCTCCTGTCTCACACAGCGGCCAACCAGTTCCTCTGGAGGGCCAGCACAGGGCACGGAGGCCGAGGTCTTCATAAGAACCAAAGAAGAGCCCTGCTGGATCAGATCAATAGTCCATTTGGTTCAGCATCCTGTCTCACACAGGGGCCAACCAGTTCCTCTGGAGGGCCAACAACAGGGCAGAGAAGAACCTCAGAAGAGCCCTGCTGGATCAGATCAATAGTCCATTTGGTTCAGCATCCCGTCTCACACAGTGGCCAACCAGTTCCTCTGGAGGTTCAGCACCAGGGCAAGAGAGGCCGAGGCCTTCCCCTGAGAAGAATCTCAGAAGACCCCTGCTGGGTCAATCCAGTGAGGGTCCATCTAGTCCAGCCTCCTGTCTCACACAGCGGCCAATCAGTTCCTCTGGAGGTCCAGCAACAAGGCAGAGAGGCCGAGGCCTTCCCCTGATGAGAACATCAGAAGAGCCCTGCTGGATCAGACCAGTGAGGGTCCATCTAGTCCAGCATCCCGTCTCACACAGCGGCCAACCAGTTCCTCTGGAGGGCCAACAACAGAGCAGGGAGGCCGAGGCCTTCCCCTGATAAGAACACCAGAAGAGCCCTGCTGGGTCAGACAAGTGAGTGCCCATCTGGTCCAGCCTCCTGTCTCACACAGCGGCCAACCAGTTTCTCTGGAGGTCCAGCAACAGGGCAAGAGAGGCCGAGGCCTTCTGGATCTGGGATTCAGAGTTTGACTGCCTCTGAACGTGGAGGTTCCCCTCAGTCACCCTGGCACCACACTGGCGACCGCTGGGATACGTTTTCATGAGCCAAAGCTCAGTTTGTCAGATACTTAATGAAACCTTATACCCAGGAAATTTTTGTCGCTCTACAGTGCTATCGGTCTCAAATTTTGTTCTGCTACTGCGGATTGAAACAGCTACCCGCTTGAATTTGTGTACCACTTTCTGTACCCAAAGCTCTCCATGGTAATTCTTACAACTGGCCTAGAAGGCACGCCAGTATCATTCTCCCCAAATCGCAAAAAGAATCTTAGAATCATAGAGTCGGAAGGGACCTCTTGGGTCATCCAGTCCAAACCTTTGCACAGTGCAGGAAATTCACAGATACCACCGCCTCCGACCCGCAATGACCCCTGCTCCATGCCCAGACGATGGCAAAAAACCCTCCAGGGTCTCCAGCCAAACTGGCCTGGAGAAAAATGGCTTCCTGGCCCCAAAGTGGTGACCGGCATTTCCCTGGGCGTGTAAGAAAGGGGCCACGAGAACTAAGCACTGAGGCAACCCTTCCTGCCCTCCCTCTCGTGATCTGCCTAAGTTCACGGAATCAGAGGAGGCTGACGTTGGTTCCTTATTTATGACTTATTCATGAATTCATCCAGAAACACTGAGGAGAGTTGGTTTGGAACACCACATGTCATATACCCCCAGTTTCAAGGGACTCTCCCCTTCAAGAAGATCTATCCTGTTTCCTGGCCCAAAGCACAGTTCTTGTGCCAGCTGCTCCAAAGTGCAGCGCCCCCAGGACAATCACACAATCACGAAAAAGGAATGAATGCTGTTGTTCAGTCGCACAGTCGAGTCCGACTCTCCGCGACCCCATGGACCAGATCCCGCCAGGCCTTCCGGTCTTCCGCCGTCCTCTGAAGTTTGCTCAATTTCATGTTCGTTGCACCTATGACACTGTCTGACCACCTCATCCTTTGCCATCCCCGTCTTCTTTGACCTTCAATCTTTCCCAGGATCAGGGTCTTCTCCAGGGAGTGCTCCCTTCTCATTGGGTGGCCAAAGTATTTGAGCTTCAGTTTCATTATCTGGCCTTCCAGGGAACAGTCAGGGTTGATTTCTTTGAGGATGGACTGATTTGATCTCCTTGCAGTCCAAGGGACTCTCAAGAGTCTTCTCCAGCACCATAGTTCAAAAGCATCTATTCTTTGGCGCTCGGCCTTCCTTATAGTCCAACTCTCGCAGCCGTACATGACTACTGGGAATAATAATAATAGGAATGAATAAGGAACTGTGAATAAGCAACCAACTTCAGCCTCCTCCGAATCAGCATTGTTGTCAGACGGCCATCTAGCCTCTCCTTGAAAACCTCCGCAGAAAAGGAGAGCCCACCACCACCTCCCGAAGGGGCCTGTCCCACGGAGGAACTGCTCTAGCTGTCAGGAATGTCTTCCTAATGCTTAGCTGAAAACTCTTTTGATTTAATTTCAACGTGTTGGTTCCGGTCCAGCCTTCTGGGGCAACAGACGACTGAGGTCCTCGCCTGAGGCCTTCTAGTTCTCCTGTAGCTGAGATCGGACTTGAACTGACTCCTGGCTCACCGGAGACAGGTGCTTTCCCCACTCCCAGAGGCTTGCAAATAGAGCCAGACCCCTGATGTCCCAGTCAGGGCAACTTTTGAACCCGGCCCCGGTAATTCACACTCCCCTGTTCCCACCCCCACCCCCACCAGCACTCAGGCAGGAAGGGAAGTTTCTGTGTCAAGTGACAGAGAGACACAAAGGGAATTCCACCTTCACGGATCAGTAAACCAGCAAGTCAAGGTGGCGGGTTCTATTTCAGCTTAAAAAATACGGAGCGCATGGCAGGGCATGCCTTGCAAGGGAGGAGGAGGAGGAGGAGGAGAAGAGATTGGAATTATCCCCCGCCCTTCACTACCCAAAGGTGTCTCAGAGCGGCTTACAATCACCTTCCCCTCCCCACCACAGACACCCTATGAGGTCAGTGGGGCTGAGAGAGCTCTGACAGAAACTGCTCTTTTTCAAGAACAGCTCTAATCAGAACTGTGGCTTGCCCAAGGTCATCCAGCAGCTGCAAGTGGAGGAGTGGGGAATCAAACCCGGTTCTCCCAGATTAGAGTCCACACACTGAAGAAGAAGAAGAAGAGACTGGATTTATCCCCCGCCCTTCACTACCCAAAGGTGTCTCAGAGTGGCTTACAATCTTCTTTCCCACTCCCTCCCCACAACAGACAGCCTATGAGGTAGGTGGGGCTGAGAGAGCTCTCCTGAGGACTGCCCTTGAGAGAACAGCTCATGGGGAAAAAAACTTGTGACTGACCCAAGGTCACACCAGCAGCTCCATGTGGAGGAGTGGGGAATCAAACCCGGTTCTCCCAGATCAGAGTCCGTGCTTCTAACCACTACACACCAGGCTGTAAAGCTTGCCATGATTGCTATGTAGAGGGCCCTCACCCAACTGTCAACGTGCGAGCATGTTAGCCTGCTCCATCTATCACATTTGAAGGGGCCATAGAGGGCAACCCCCTGCTCAATGCAGGATCAGCCTCGAGCATCCCTGACAAGTGTTCATCCAGCCGCTGCTTGAAGACGGCCAGTGAGGGGGAGCTCACCACCTCCCCAGGCAGCCGATTCCACTGTGGCACAACTCTTAATTGAATCCCGCCCTTCCACCTCCTTTTATCTTCACAACAACCCCGTGAGGTAGGATTAGGCAGAGAGTGCCGATTTGACCCCTACCCCCCATCACATCACCCTCACACTTGCTTTAACCACTGGGCTTCACTGCTTAGCAGGATCTAAATTGGATTTACACCCCGCCCTTCACTACCCAAAGAAGTCTCAGAGTGGCTCATAAACTCCTTTCCCTTCCTCTTCCCACAACAGACACCCTGTGAGGTGAGTGGGGCTGAGAGAGCTCTGACAGAAATGGCTCTTTTTCACGGACAGCTCTTATCAGAAATACGGCTTGCCCAAGGTCATCCAGCAGCTGTGAGTGGAGGAGTGGGGAATCAAACCCAGTTCTCCCAGAGTAGAGTCTGTGCACTTAACCACTACACCAAACTGAAGAAGAGGAGGAGGAGGAGATTGGAATTATACCCTGCCCTTCATTACCCAAAGGAGTCTCAGAGCGGCTTACAAACTCCTTTCCCTTCCCCTCCCCACAACAGACACCCTGTGAGGCAAGTGGGGCTGAGAGAGGTCTTGACAGAAACTGCTCTTTTTTCCAAGAACAGCTCTGACAGAACTATGGCTTGCCCAAGGTCGTCCAGCAGCTGCGAGTGGAGGAGTGGGGAATCAAACCCGGTTCTCCCAGATTAGAGTCCGCGCACATCACCTCGACACCAACCTGGCTCTCAGTGGGGCACAATGCCACAGAGTCCACCTTCCAAAGCCTCCATGTTCTCCAGGGGAACTGGTCTCTGTTGTCTAGAGATGAGCTGTAGTTTTGGGGGGTCCCCAGGTCCCACCTGGAGGGTGGCATCCCTAGCTTGGACCCAGATTCTGAAGGAGGCCCAGGAGTGAGATATTGAGGGCTGACTGAGCTCCCCCCCCCCCTCCAATGTGCCACCTCGGGTAGGTCTTTGGATGTCTCGGACCAAGAACCACCAGCCTTGAGTGCCCACCAGTTTCACAGGCTACAAATAGATGTGAGCCAGTTTGGTGTGGTGGTTAAGTGCACAGACTCTCAACTGGAAGAACAGGGTTTGCTCCTCCACTTGCACCTGCTGGATGACCTTGGGCAAGCCGGAGCTCTGATAAGAGCTGTTCTTGAAAAAGAGCCATTTCTGTCAAGAGCTCTCTCAGCCCCACTGACCTCACAGGGTGTTTGTTGTGGGGAGGGGAGGGGAAAGGTGATTGTAAGCCACTCGGAGACACCTTTGGGTAGTGAAGGGCGGGGTGTAAATCCAATCTCTTCTCCTTCCTTCCTCCCTCCCTTCCGGTTTGGTGCAGTGGTTAAGTGCGTGGGCTCTAATCTGGGAGAACAGGGTTCGATTCCCCACTCCTCCACTTGCACCTGGCTGGATGACCTTGGGCAAGCCGGAGCTCTGATAAGAGCTGTTCTTGAAAAAAGGGCAGTTTCTGTCAGAGCTCTCTCAGCCCCACCTACCTCTGTTGTGGGGAGGGGGAAGAGAAAGAAGTTTGTAAGCTGCTCTGAGACTCCTTTGGGTAGTGAAGGGTGGGGTATAAATCCAATCTCCTCCTTCTCCTCCTCCTCCTCCTCCTCCTCCTCTTCTTCTTCCTCTTCTATTTCTTCTCCTCTTTTGGGGGAATGGGTGGGGGGAGAGGAAGGAGCAGGGGCCGGAGGAAATGGGGGAGGGGAGAGGGGGATCGATCCACGGACAGGCAACGGAAGGAGAAAGCATCCCCGGTTACTGCCTCTCCTTTAAGAAAGAGCAAGTGAATATCAGGCCTGTTGCCATGGCGATCTGTGGAATGGGCTCCATTCATAAAATTGCAGGTGTCGAAGACCAAAGAGAGAGAGAGAGAAGTATCGGCTTTCTGGATTCCTCTTTGCAGCATTACCGTCTCCCTGAGTGTAGAGGGATAATCATACCGGTCACATCTTCAAGGGCTATTGTAAAGCGTCCTAGAGAGAGAATTATGCAAAGGGCTTTGTGCACTCAAAATGTGCTGGGCAATTGCTTTCCCCAAAGTTTTGCTAGGGAGAGGAGGGGGGGAGGTTCCCCCCCCATATTAAAACTGGATTTGCTCATCAGCTTGACTCTCAGAAAGGGATCTGGGTGTTTTCCGTCTCTACAGTCACCTTTATATTGCCTTTGCTTCAAGGAGCTTGAGGCAGGCATGTCGGTGGTTTCTCCCCAGTTTTATTCTCTCCACAACAGCCCTGTGAGGTAGGTTAGAGGGGGGCAACTGGCCCGAGGTTACCCAGTGGGCTTTATTGCGGGAGGAGGCATTTGAACTCAAGCCTCCCTGATTCCTGTCTAACCCCTACATCGCACTGACTTTCCCTCAGTGCTACGAACGCTGGGCAAGCAGCCGCTCTAAAATGGTGCAGGGGGTGAGAGTGGGAGGCGAGAGGTCTATAAGAGCTCCAAGAACCGTCTGCTTCAAAAATAAAACAGCCATTTTTCTTTCATGCCGTGTGAGATGATATTTATGGAACAGCATTGGAGTGTGTTTGGGAGTGAGGGGTGACATGATCGAGGTTTATAAGATTAAACGTGGGATAGAGCAGGTCGAGAAAGAAGGACTTTTCTCCCTGTTTCACAATACAAGAACTCCTCGTGGGCACTCCGTGAAATTGCTGAGCAGTTGGGTTAGAACAGATAAAAGGAAGTCCTTCTTCACCCAAAGAGTGATTAACACATGGAATTCACTGCCACAGGAAGTGGTGGCAGCTACAAGCATGGACGGCTTCAAGAGGGAATTGGATAAGCATATGGAGCAGAAGTCCATCGGTGGCTATTAGCCACAAGGTATAGCTCAACATCAAAAAAACTAAGATCATGGCATCTGGCCCCATCACTCCTTGGCAAATAGAAGGGGAAGTCGTGGAAGTAGTGACAGACTTCACGTTCCTGGGATTCCAGATCACCGCAGACTGTGACAGCAGCCATGAAATTAAAAGACGCCTGCTCCTTGGGAGGAAAGCGATGGCCAACCTAGACAGCATGATAAAAAGTAGAGACATCACCTTGCCAACAAAAGTCTGCATGGTCAAAGCAATGGTATTCCCAGTAGTCACGTATGGCTGCGAGAGTTGGACTATAAGAAGGCCAAGCGCCGAAGAATAGATTCTTTTGAACTATGGTGCTGGAGAAGACTCTTGAGAGTCCCTTGGACTGCAAGGAGATCAAATCAGTCAATCCTAAAAGAAATCAAGCCTGACTGTTCCCCGGAAGGCCAGATAATGAAACTGAAGCTCAAATACTTTGGCCACCCAATGAGAAGGGAGCCCTCACTGGAGAAGAAAACTTCCAGCCTGGATTTCCGGGTAGGCCCCAGAGCCTTTCGTTCCTCAGACCTTCCTCTGCAGGGGTCATTTAGTAGAAAAAGAGGTGCAGGAGCTCATTAGCATAACTCATTAGCATAGCTTATTTGCATATGCCACACACCCCGACACCACCGGAAGTGTGTCAGAAGGCAACACCCACCGCTCAGGCTCCACTGGATTGTTTTGGATTGCTAGCTATTGGGGGGGGGACGTGCAGATCTGTCCTCGCAGAGGAGGGAGAGCTTGTACCTGAATAAAACTTGGTCTTAAAGGTGCCACTGGACCCTTTTGGATTGCTAGCTGGGGGGGGGACGTGCAGATCTGTCCTTGCAGAGGAGGGAGAGCTTGTACCTGAATAAAACTTGGTCTTAAAGGCGCCACTGGACTGTGTTGGATTGCTAGCTATGGGGGGGGATGCACAGATCTGTCCTCACAGAGGAGGGAGAGCTTGTACCTGAAGGTGGGCTGGGGGGGGGGCTCTGCAACTTACCTGACTCCTTCTTGCTCCTTGTGGCCCAACTAAGTGCTGCTGGGAGCACGGGGCGGGGCTTGTTGCATGTGCCTGCCCTCTGGGCTCCACACTGCCGGAGCTCCGCTCCTGTGCGCTCCCGCAGGAAATGACCCCTGTCTCTGTATCGTTTTTTCTCTACTGGCTGAAGACCTCCACGTCTATTTCCCTCCTGGACCTCAAATCTGATCTGCCTGTCACTCTCTTCTTTCCCCTCCGGTGTGAGCGGGAGACCAGCGGGCCCACTTAGCTCCGAACTACCGGATCAGAATGTTGCGGGGGAAGAGTCCCTGAACGTTTGTGCTGGATCAAAGAAGCCGGGCTCCCGCTCGCAACCCCGAGCCCCCGTCTCCTTCGGCTACAAATTAATATCACAAAACTCTGCCTCGGGTGTGCACTCGGATGGCTCTCGGTTCCCTTCTTCTCCGGCAAAAAGGGAGAAAGTGCATCGCTTAATAGGATTAGCCACACTTCATTACAGAGATTGTCAGATCTGGCTTCCTCAATTCAAGGCAGAACCCGGCACACAGGGAGAAGGCAAGTGCTCGAGGGGAAGGGTTGCGTGGAAGTGCCGTGTAAATAAACCGGGGGAGGGGTCAGAAGGGGAGGCGAGGCGAGGGAACCCACCACCTCGTGGACCTCCCCGAACCCCCAGGAAACCAGCTTTCTGCAGGGAAGCACCCAATGCTTCAAGAAGAAGGGAGTCAGATTTCACAAGATCACCTCCAGTGGAATAATTGATGCAAAGCTGGCCGCAATTATGCAAATGTTATCGGCTTATTTGATCGAGTACATCAATCACATTTATTTCGGAGATTTATTAGATTGTGGACGCAAATTTTGGCTCGGCCTCAGCGGGGTGGTGGTGGAGGGAAGCTTCGCCTCCCCCCCCCCCCACACACACACACCCAACGTTCAATTTCTTATTCCCATTCCGGTTGGTGAACAAGGGGGAGGATCCGCACATATAAATGCCATTTGCGGAGGAGAGCAACATGCGTGTGTGCAGATACTCGGCCTCTCTGCTCTTTCCTTGATTACAACTGAAGGTTGTGTAGCGACATCTCACTTCGTGTCTCCTGCAGCTCTGGACCCTTTGACCCCGCTGTCTGTAGTTGTTTTCCTTCACAACTCTCTCTCTCTCTCTCTCTCTTTGTGTCTTGATGCTGCAAGACTCCCAGCCATTCCACGAGATCCTTGTTAATAAGGCCACGGAGCTGGATTCAGAACCTTGGACAGCAGCCACAGAAGATGCTCTGTATTCTTGGTGCTTTGGGGGGACCACAGTGGGAGGGCTCCTGGATTTCTGGCCTTGCTGGTGGACCTCCTGATGGCACCTGGGTTTGGGCCACTGGGTGACACAGAGTGCTGAACC
>NW_015176491.1:95536-98789 GCF_001447785.1 Gekko japonicus | reverse complement strand
AACCGGATGGGCCATTGGCCTGATCCAACGCTGGCTTCTCTTCCATTCCGATGTTCTTTTTGTTCTTTTTGTGCTGTGTGTTCACTGGGAAGGTTTCAGGGATCATTTCCTAGAAAAAGAAGTGCAGGGGCTAATTAACATAACGCATTAGGATAACACATTTGCATATGCCATACCCCCTGACGTCACCGGAAGTGTGTCAGAAGGCAACACCCACCGCTCAGGCTCCACTGGACTGTTTTGGATTACTAGCTATTGGGGGGGAGGAAACATGCAGATCTGCCCTCACAGAGGAGGGAGAGCTTGTGCCTGAATAAAACTTGGTCTTAAAGGTGCCACTGGACTGTTTTGGACTGGGGGGCTGGGCTAGCTCTTCAACTTACCTGGCTGCTTCTTGCTCTGACTGAGGGCTGCTGGGAGCAGGGGGTGGGGCTTGTTGCACGTGCCCGCCCCCTGGGCTCTTTACTGCCGGAGCTCCGTTCCTGTGCGCTCCTGCAGGAAATGACCCCTGGAATAGCTTGTATTCCATCCAATGGGGCTCGTCCCCTTCCGTGGTGCCTGACCCCCCCTTCCTTCTGACTTCACCGCCTACTAGCCCTCCTTGCTCAAAGCCAGCGCCGACAAGGAGTCGCTGACTCTCTGCCAAACCGCTGGGGAATGATGTGTGAGCCCTGCGGGGGGGGGGGGGAGGCGTCCAGCTCCGAAGACTCTCTCCTCCTTTTAGTAGCCGAGGAATCCTGAAGCAAAGATGACTCTAGACAGGGCTGGTTTTGCATCCTAATGCAAGAGAGATGTTCTACCCCGCCTTGCAAGAAAGGCTTGTACGCTTGTAATTAGAAGGGAGGGCACATTCTACATATCACCGGTCCCTGATTTTCCCAAAAGGGCCGAACCCCACCTGCCTTTCTTCAGGGCCAAACTTTGCTCTACGCAGGTTCAGAGGCCTGCTGGCAGACTGCAGCAGGATCTGTGCCCTCTTTAAATATTGAAGGCTGGGGGGGGGGAGGGGAGAGAGGCCCTAGATCTATCAAAAGTGGATCGGAGAGGGAAGGCAGCAGAGACGCGACACCCTGGCAGCCGCGCTGGTTAGAAGAGAGGAGGCCGCTAATGGGAAGTGTCTCCTCGTACATCAAGGCCGTGTGGGAATACAGATGACTACAAAGGAGCCTTCGGCTAGCGGGCTCGCATTCCCCACACGCGATTAAGCGCTGACTTACGAGGCCAGAGTCGGGATCTGACCACGAGAGCTGGTAAACGCCACCTTGCGAGAGGGGCTGCCGGGAGACCGGATCTCTGATCGTGACATTGGTCTTTCTCAGTCACAGTCCGGGTTTGGAGAGCTCAGCGTTCCTTAGTGACCCTTACAGAGCTGGGGGAGGGAGAGGATTCTTATCCCCATAATGCCAAGGAGAAAGGCAAAGGAAGAACAACAGAAACCAAAGAGAAGCCAGTGTTGGATCAGGCCAGTGGCCCATCCAGTCCAGCACTCTTGTGTCACACAGTGGCCAGAAGTACCAGGGGCCATCAGGAGGTCCAGCAGTGGGGCCAGGACACTAGAAGCCCTCCCACCATTGTCCCCCCCCCCCCAAAGCACCAGGAATACAGAGCATCCCTTGCCCCAGACCGAGAGTTCCTATCTATACCTCGTGGCTAATAGCCACGGATGGACCTCTGCTCCAGATGTTTCTCCAATTCCCTCTTGAAGCCGACTATGCTTGTAGCCACCACCCCCTCCTGTGGCAGTGAATTCAATGTGTTCATCACTCTTTGGGTGAAGAAGGACTTCCTTTTATCTGTTCTAACCCGACCGCTCAGCAATTTATGGAATGCCCACGAGTTCTTGTATGGTGAGGAAGGGAGAAAAGGACTTCTTTCTCGACCTGCTCTATCCCAGGCATAATCTTGTAAACCTCGATCATGTCACCCCTCAGCCATCGTTTCTCCAAGCGAAAGAGCCCCAAGCGCTTTAACCTTTCTTCATAGGGAAAGTGTTCCAACCCTTTGATCATTCTAGTTGCCCTTTTCTGCACTTTTCCCAATGCTATAATATCATTTTTGAGGTGTGGTGATCAGAACTGTACACAGTACTCCAAATGAGGACATACCATCAATTTATACAGGGGCATAATGATACTGGCTGATCTTATTTCAATTCCCTTCCTAATAATCCCCAGCATAGCGTTGGCCTTTTTTATTGCAGTCACACGCTGTCTTGACACTTTCATTGAGTTATCTACTACGACTCCAAGATCTCTCTCTTGGTCAGTCTCTGCCAGTTCCGACCCCATCAACCCCTTACACTTTGCCATTATGGAGTTAACTGTTGTTACTAAGCAGGAAATTACCGAACTGATCCGTATCCAATTAAAAAGTAGAGTTTAGTTAGCCCAGGAAAATTTGTAGGAGGTGTTAGTGAAATGAAGTGGTCTGCAACCTTTCCATTGGTTAATCAATATGCTGCAGGAAGAAATGCTTTGATCTCCATTGCAGTTGGGTTGCATGTTTTACGGCGCTTTGTTTGTGCGCAACCATTCAGCTGTTTGCCCTTTAACTGTAAAGATGTCTTCTGTCTAAGCTAGATAGCAATGTTACTTTCTTTTCTCCAACATTCCCTCAACCCTACCCTTGTGTTTTTTAGTAAAGTGTTTTTCTCTTTAAGCAAACACACCAGACTTGGAGCCAGTTGGGTGTAGTGGTTAAGAGCGGCGGACTCTAATCTGGAGAACTGGGTTTGATTCCCCACTCCTCCTCCACATGCAGCCAGCTGGGTGACCTTGGGCCAGTCACAAGTTCTCTCAGAGCTGTTCTCTCAAGGGCAGTCCTCGAAAGAGCTCTCTCAGCCCCACCTTCCTCACAGGGTGTCTGTTGTGGGGAGGGGAAGGGAAAGGAAATTGTAAGGTGCTCTGAGACTCCGAGTGAAGGGCAGAATATAAATCCATTCTCTTGTTCCTCTTCTCTTCTTCTTTATTTCACTTGGCTAATAGAGTGTGCGGACTCTTATCTGGGAGAACCAGGTTTGATTCCCCACTCCTCCCCTTGCACCTGCTGATGTGACCTTGGGTCAGTCACAAGCTCTGTCAGAGCTGTCCTTGAAAAAGAGCAGTTTGTATCAGAGTTCTCTCAGCCCCACCGACCTCACAGGGTGTCTGTTGTGGGGAGGGGAAGGAGTTTGTCAGCCGCTCTGAGACTCCAAGTGAAGGGTGGGATATAAACCCAATCTCCTCCTCCTCCTCCTCCTCCTCCTCCTCCTCCT
>NW_015176491.1:86022-95500 GCF_001447785.1 Gekko japonicus | reverse complement strand
TCCTCCTCTTCCTCCTCTTCCTCCTCCTCTTCCTCCTCTTCCTCCTCCTCTTCCTCTTCCTCTTCCTCTTCCTCTTCCTCTTCTTCTTCTTCTTCTTCTACATTTTAAAGAAATTCTCAACAAATAGTCAGAAGCCTTGCTGGGCAAAAGCCCCCCCTCCCCGGCCCCATCCCACTTTCTAAAAACACACAGTGGGAGCCAGAAAAGGTGTCAACGGGCAGTGTTCTCTCTAAGCTGAGTTAGTGTGAGCTAGCACACAGTTTTTTAGCCTCCGGCTCACCCATTTTCGTCTTCGCTCAGGAAGGATGGCTCCAGGGCAAATTAATTTATGCAGTAGCCAAATGGCTCGCTCACAACTTTGATGCCGTCGGCAGCTCACAAAGTAGGATTTTTGCCCACAAGACTCCACAGCTTAGAGGGAGCGTCGCCCACGGGCACCGGGTTGGGGACCCCTGCTCTAAAGGATCAGCTGCTCCCGCATGTCCCTGCCTGTCTGTAAGGAACATCATCTGATTCCTGGCTCTGCCTCCCTCCTTTCTCAGAACTCTCTTGTGTGTTACGTGGGGAACAACTAAGAGCGGGGCCTTTTCAGTTGGGGCACCCCACTCCAGAATGGCCTCTTTTTAGATCAGCACCTGAGGCCTTTCCAGTAAAGACATTGATAGTGCCAGGGCTCTTTTTGTAGAAAAAGCCCAGCAGGAACTCATTAGCATAATAGGCCACACCCAACAGCAGGAACTCATTAGCATATTGGGCCCCACCCCTGACAGCACAGCTCATTAGCACATTAGGCCGCACCCACATGTGTTACCAGAAGTGTGCTCATCCAGCCACACCCACCTTTTGCTTCTTATTCTGTTTACCTTGTTTGTTGTCAAAATCCAGGGCTTTTTTTGTAGCAGAAACTCCTTTGCATGTTAGGCCACAACCCCTAATGTAGCCAATCCTAATGAGTTCCTGCTGTTGGGTGTGGCCTATTATGCTAATGAGTTCCTGCTGGGCGTGGCCAACTCAGGAGCCAGCCGGAACTCCGTTCCTGTGTGTTCCTGCCCCAAAATAGCCCTGGTATAGTGCCTTCTAAGCACATTGCTTTGCAACTGTACTCTTCTTCTCCCATATCTTCAGGTGAGGCCTGTTTTCATCTCCCCACTCAGCGGAGCCTCAAAAACAATCATTTTTATCTATTTTAGTGCTACTGGAATCTTTTTTTTTTCCCCATGGTTTTAATCTGGGTTTTAATTACAGCATTCTAATGCTACTGATTGCTCGCAGGTCCTAATTGCTTCCTCATCCTAATTTTCCTCTCGATGCTACAAAACCTTATTTCTCCGTCTGCCGGTTTTCCTCTGTTTTGTAAATTTAATTTTAATGGTGTGTTTGTTTGATGTTAATTGCTTTCATATTTGTTAGCCACTCCAGGAACCGGTTTCCTGGCCGAGGGGCGGGACCAGGTATTCCGATTAAATAAATAATGGCAGCAACACACAAGACGGTGACTCCAATACGTGTAGAATAGCACGTTCTGAGTTAACTCTTGGGCTTGCACTGGGACTGACATCAGGGGGAGTGGGAAAGAGACAGAGGAAAACCTCACAGTCACTAAGTAGCACCTGCAAAAATAGTCAATGAACCACTGTGTCACCCCCACATAGGTCAGCCACACGGTTAGTGATGCAATTTGGAAAACACCAGGCAAAAGAAAACCTGCGAGTCCTCCGTCTTAACCAAGAACAGTGCCGGCGTGAGCAAAGAGATACAGCAGGAAGCGGCTGGAAGGGACGCCCGCTCTCACCTAGCCGTTTGCAAGCGACGGGCAAAAAAGACCTTCAGGAGAGAGCTCTGGCATTCAAAAAACCCTTCTGCTGCGACCGTTTTAGCAAGAGCTTTGGAGCAAAAGGTGGGGGGGGAATCACCCACGGAAGAACAGGCTGGGTTCGCAGAAGACATTCTGGTTCCTGAATGCAGCGCCGAGGAGTCAGACGGTTCGGGAAGGAAGCATTCACCATAACCCACCGAAGGAGACTGTAACTCCGGACGAACGAGGCGTGGCACCGACCGTGATCTTTACAGCATTCCTGGGCCCCGTCGTTTTGGACCCTGGCCCGTCTGGAGAGTCACAAGCATCGGCCCAGTGACCGAAGGGCAAACAGGAGGAATCAGCTTTGGAACACAGGCAACGTGTGAGGGAGTGCGAAAGAAAAACCTGAAGTTTCCTCTCACAGGAAGCTGCCCCCTAGAGGTTTTTGTAATTGAAAATAATTGTTTAAGGCCATTAAAAAAAACACCTCTTCTGCTGCAAGATGCTTTACTCTGCTGGTTGGTTAACTTCCCTGTCAGTTCACGATCTCCTGATCTCTCTCTCTCTCTCTCTCAACCTGAACTCACAGGAACTCTCTAAACCAGACAGCCAAGCATCCGAATAACGGGTACCAACTATTGTCGATAGCTGGACCGCTTCTTGTTGTATTTATTCATTTGCGTCATTGAATCCCTGTCTTTCTCCCCAGTAGGGACCCAAAGCGGCTTACAACATTCTCCTCCCCTCTGTTTTATCCTCACAACGACCCTGTGAGGTAGGGTTAGGCCGAGAGTATATGACTGGTGCAAGGTGTTGGGTGTTACAAGTCAAAACACTTCAGTGTTTACCCAAAACACTTCAGTGTTTACAGGGTTAATGATGTTTGTTAAATCACATGTTTGTTTGTAACCAATCTGTTTAGACAACAGGATGCCCAGGAACTTTGGAGCTAATTTGCTAGTCTGATTGGAAACCAAGGTGTCAAGTATTTAGCATATTGGCTTTCTCCTCCCGTTCTTTGTTCTGACTAGAGAAGGAGACGCCATTCGGCTCTTCCCGTTTTACCTTTTAGCTGCAAGGATGTAGACATATTAGGTAAAGGTAAAGGTTCCCTTGCTCAAAAGCCAGTCGAATCCGACTCTAGGGCTGCGGTGCTCATCTCCGTTTCAAAGCCAAAGAGCCAGCGCTGTCCAAAGACATTTCCGTGGTCATGTGGCCGGCATGACTAAACACCAACGCTGTTCCCTTCCCACCGAAGTGGTACCTATTTATCTACTTGCAATTTCTTGCTTTCGAACTGCTAGGTTGGCAGGAGCTGGAACTAGAGATGGGAGCTCACTCCGTCTTGCGGCACACTCGGGTCTCGAACTGCTGAACTCCACAGCCTGCAGTTCAGCGTCTTAACCACTTGAGCCACCGCAGCTCCTGTAGACATATTAGCTCTTTGTTATTTTCATATCCTGTGTACCTTTTTCCCATGTTAGGTTTATAGTAAACGTTTATATTTGAAACACACCATGGACTCAGTCTCTTAATACTCTGCTGACTTACTCAAAAAAAATCCCAACACAAGGGGACTATGCAGTGGCAGAGATGGGATTCGAACCGGGGTCTCCCACATCCTAGGCTGACGCTCTAACCACTACGCCATGCTGGCTCTCGTTACAGCCACGGGGAAACATGAGACTTCTTTGTTGTGTTTTTCTCATTGACTAATAAATTATTGGGGACTGTGATCCCCTGCTACTGAGCACCACCTGTTGAAACTGGGACCCTGCTATGCAGTCCTGCACCATTTAATGTGCATCGTTTACTGAAATAAGGATCCTATTATGGAGTTTTGTAAGATTTAATGGCGTCCTGTTAATTCGTATGCTTTGCTTCAGTCCTGTGAAGAAGAAGAGGAAGAGGAAGAGGAAGAAGTTGTTGTGACTGACCCAAAGTCACACTAGCAGCTGCATGTGGAGGAGTGGGAAACCAAACCCGGTTCTCCAGATTATAGCCCATGCTCTTAACCATGACACCAAACTGGCTTATGGTGGGTTCTACAGCTCTAATCCTATTGCATTGCTTATCAAACATCCCATCCTCTGTCGATCGTTCTTGACTCACTCTGCGTGATCCACCTGGAGTCCAAGTGAGAAAGAGGGACTATAAAGAATGTAAGTCAAATTAAATGAAATATAACACACACACACCATCACACAAGAACAGCTCTGACAGAACTACGGTTTGCCCAAGGTCATCCAGCAGCTGCAAACGGAGGAGTGGGGAATCTAACCTGGTTCTCCCAGATGAGAGTCTGCACACTTCACCACGACTCCAAACTGGCAGAGAAAGAGAGAGCGAACAGGACCCTCCATCACGGAAGAAGTTCGAAATGCAACTGACGCCCTTCCCCGTCGCTTCCTGGATGAGCAATCCCCCCCCAGCAGAGCCGTCTTCTGCGGCCCCTGAGAGCCGCCTGAGATTTGGGCCTGATGCTCTGGGGGAGCGAAGGCCATTAGCGGAAAGAGAGCGGAAATAGAAGAGAGCACGCTTTGCCATCTGGCCCTGACACTCCTGTCTCCAGAGTCCCCCCAGAGCCGGAGGACTGGAAGGTGGGAAATTGGTCAAGAGAGCTAATCTCTCCCCTTCCACTTCCACATAAGCATGATAAATGGAGTCCGGCTGGAGGAGCTCACAGACGGAGTTACCCAGGCTGAGGTGAGCGGCGAGTGCGAGAGAGGGAGCAGCCCTGGGGGAGAGAGATGCGAGGCTGAGCATGCTGGGGGGTACACGGGCCTGCCCCACCTGCAGGGCAGCAAAACAGAGGAACCCCCTCCCCCGCTGTGAGGAGGAGGAGAAGCAGGAGAAGAAGAAGAGGAGGAGGAGAAGAAAAGGAGGAGAAGGAGGAGGAGGAGAAGGAAGAAGAGGATTTATGCCCCGCCCTTCACTCAGAGTCTCAGAGTGGCTTTCAATCTCCTGTCCCTTCCCCTCCCCACCACAGACACCCTGTGAGGTTGGTGGGGCTGAGAGAGCTCTCTCTCGAGGACTGCCCTTGAGAGAACTTGTGACTGACCCAAGGCCACCCAGGTGGCTGCATGTGGAGGAGGAGTGGGGAATCAAACCCAGTTCTCCCAGATTACAGTTCGCCGCCCTTAACCACTACACCACAGCTGGCTCTCAGTAGGCAAACTGAAAACTAGTAAACATGTCTGTCCAGATGGCACACAGTGGAGGGTTTTTAAAGAGAAGAAGAAGAAGAGATTGGATTCATACCCCGCCCTTCACTACCCAAGGGAGTCTCAGAGTGGTTTACAAACTCCTTTCCCTTCCCCTCCCCACAGCAGACTTCCTGTGAGGTTTGTGGGGCTGAGAGAGCTCTCTACAGAAACTGATCTTATCAGAACTATGGCTTGCCCAAGTTCATCCAACAGGTGCAAATGGAGGAGTGGGGAATCAAACCCGGTTCTCCCAGATTAGAGTCCACACACTTAACCACGACGCCAAACTGGCTCAAATGTGAGACTGCAGTTCTACTAACAAGTAGAGAGAGAGAGGATAAGGAGTGAGTCCCTGTCGCTGAAAACAGGTAACCAAGAGGGTTAAGGGGGGTTGGAGCACCTTCTTTATTTGGAAAGGATGAAGGGTCTGGGACTGTGCAGTTTAGAAAAGAGATGATTCAACGGGAGCGAGATTAGAAAATTACGCACAGGGCAGACAGAGGTGACAAAGAGAATTTTTTTCTTCCTCCCTCTCCCAAAGTACTGGAACTTGAAGACAGACAATGAAACTGGTGGGCGATTGATTCAGGATGGACAAAAGGAAGTAGTCCTTTACACAGCGAGTGATTAAAATGGGGAATTCGCTCCCATGTAGTGACGACGACAGAGGGCCTTAAAAGAGGGCTAGACAGATGGATGGAGGAGAGGTACAGATTAGCTGTGGTGAACCGCCACTCCCAGGGACGGGCAGCCTCTGAATCCCAGAGCCGGTGGAAGGCCTCGGCCTCTCTGCCCTGTTGCTGGCCCTCCAGAGGAACTGGCTGGCCACTGTGTGAGACAGGAGGCTGGACTAGATGGACCCTCCCTGGTCTGATCCAGCAGGGCTCTTCTGGTGTTCTTCTCAGGGGAAGACCTCGGCCTCTCTGCCCTGTTGCTGGACCTCCAGAAGAACAGGCTGGCCCCTGGTTGAGACAGGATGCTAGACTAGATAGACCATTGTTCTGATCCAGCAGAGCTCTTCTGATATTCTTAGGAAGGCCTCAGCCTCTCTGCCCTGTTGTTGGACCTCCAAAGGAACTGGCTGGCCCCTGGGTGAGACGGGATGCTGGACTAGATGGACCCTCACTGGTCTGATCCAGCAGGGCTCTTCTAGTGTTCTTATCAGGGGAAGGCCTTGGCCTCTCTGCCCTGTTGTTGGCCCTCCAGGGGAACTGGCTGGCCCCTGTGTGAGATAGGAGGCTGGACTAGATGGACCCTCACTGGTCTGACCCAGCAGGGCTCTTCTGATCAGGGGAAGGCCTCGGCCTCTCTGCCCTGTTGTTTGATATCCAAAGGAACTGGCGGGCCACTACGTGAGCCAGGATGCTGGACTAGAGGGATTGATCCAGCAGGGCTCTTCTCACATTCTTAAGCAGCTATATTTTCACTGCCTTTATAAAGGTGATCTGCCAGTTTTATATGTTTACCAGGCATTATGATTGTTGCTGCGTTTCTGTTATTGGTTCTGTGCTGACCGTTTATTGTCATTTGCTGTTGTTTTAACTGTTAGATATCTTTTTTAGTATTGTTACGATGCCATTACGATTTGTGGTATTTTTATGGTTTATCCTGTTAGGTGCTCCTGGTAAGAAAGCCGAATTCAGCCGAGTGTTTGCAGGATATAAGAAAACCCTGAAATAAATGCACAAAGACATCAACAAAACAACCGGTTTTGCAGGAATGGGCGGATACCTGGGATCCAGGAGAGGTGGAAGCAGATATTGTCTTTTCCATCCCAAATGGTAGCGATTTGTTCCAATCCATCAGTTGTTCAGGCAAGGCTCTTAGCATATGCTCAGACACCTCCTACCTTGGCTAAAAGAGTTGGGGGGGTCATGTTCATTTAGGGAAACATTTCTAAGGAGGATAGGTTCAGAGGGTAACTGTGTTTTAGGGATGGGCACGAACTGGGAAAATGCGGTTCTGTTCATGATTCGTGGTTCATGGTTCGCTGCACAAACCATGAAGTGTCACCAACTTTTGGGGGCTAGAAGAGGAGGAGGAGGAGGAGGAGATTGGATTTATACCCCGCCCTTCACTACCCAAAGGAGTCTCAGAGTGGCTTACAAACTCCTTTACCTTCCCCTCCCCACAATAGACACCCTGTGAGGCAGGTGGGGCTGAGAGAGCTCTGACAGAAACTGCTCTTTTTCAAGGACAGCTCTTATCAGAACCAAGGCTTGCCCAAGGTCATCCAGCAGGTGCAAGCGGAGGAGTGGGGAATCAAACCTGGTACTCCCCGATTAGAGTCCGCGCACTTCACCACCCTGAGGCTCTGAGGCAGCGGTACCTTAGCCTCAATGAGTTTATTCTGTTTAGGATTAAGTCGTACTGAAACACCTTAAGGTCCCCTGGAGCAATGCTCCCTCTAAGCCGTGGAGTCTTGTGAGCAGAAATTCTACTTTGTGAGCTCCTGGCGTTAAAGCTGTGAGCCAGCCATCTAGCTGCTGCATAAATCAGTTTGCTCTGAAGCCATCCTTCCTGAGCTAAGACAAAAATGGGTGATTCAGGGGCTAAAAAAACCTGTGAGCTAGCTCACACTAACTCAGCTTAGAGGGAACACTGCCCTGGAGTAGCCTGGAACCCTTCTCAATCATCCCCGCCAGGGGTCATTTCCTGCAGGAGTGCACTACGGGAGGTGGTGGGGTCTTCTTCACTCGACGTTTTCAAGCGGAGGCTGGATGACCATCTTTCGGGCATGTTGTAGGGCTATCTTTTGGCTATGCTCCAGCAGAGTGCAGGGGGTTGGACTAGATGACCGGGAAGGAAGGAAGGAAGGAAGGAAGGAAGGAAGGAAGGAAGGAAGGAAGGAAGGAAAGAAGAAGGAAGGAAGGAAGGAAGGAAGGAAGGAAGGAAGGAAAGAAAGAAGGAAAGAAGGAAAGAAGGAAAGAAGGAAAGAAGGAAAGAAAGAAAGAAAGAAAGAAAGAAAGAAAGAAAGAAAGAAGAGGAGAGGTAAAGAATCTATGTTGGATAGGCAAATAGAGAATGGAAGAAAGAGGACAATGAAAGAAAGAAAGAAGGAAAGAAGGAAAGAGGAGAGGTAGAGAATCTATGTTGGATAGGCAAATAGAGAATGAAAGAAATACGACAATGAAAGAGGAAGGAAGGAAGGAAGGAAGGAAGGAAGGAAGGAAGGAAGGAAGGAAGGAAGGAAGGAAGGGTAAAGAATCTATGTTGGATAGGCAAATAGAGAATGGAAGAAAGAGGAGAAAGAAAGAAAGAAAGAAAGAAAGAAAGAAAGAAAGAAAGAAAGAAAGAAAGAAAGAAAGAAAGAAAGAAAGAAAGAAAGAAAGAAAGAAGAGGAGAGGTAAAGAATCTGTGTTGGATAGGCAAACAGAGAATGGAAGAAAGAGGACAATGCATGAGTGCCTGGCATTGAAAATGGGTTCTGGCGCTAAGCCCCAGACAGGGCTTAAGTGTTAAGCTCCAGCAAAGTTTCCCCGTCTTTGCAGACAGACAACAATTAAGCTATTGTGGCCTATTTTGCAGACACCTCTGATCAAGGAGGTCAGGGCTGTGTTTGAGCTTGCATTCTTCTCCAGCGGGGAGCGGGGAGGAACACTCAGCACTGAAGAAATGCTTTCCCTCTTGCCGGTTATGATTACTTATCTCAAAACCTAATTCAAGAGAAGTGGGGGGGGGGGTTCGTTGTAAAACGAACAGGTTCAAGTCTTTGTCTGCTCCCGCTGAATGGTCAATATGCAAGACTAGAGAGCTGAGGCTGTGGACCTGGAAGACCAGGGGGTGGCAGCATCTGGGGTCTCATAGATCTCATAGAATCATAGACTCACAGAGTTGGAAGGGGCCATAGAGGGCATCTAGTCCACCCCGCTGCTCAACGCAGGATCAGGCTACAGCATCCCTGACAAGTGTTCATCCAGCTGCTGCTTGAAGACTGCCAGCAAGGGGGAGCGCACCACCTCCCCAGGCAGCCCAGTCCACTGTTGCACAACTCTGACTGTCAAAATGTTTTTCCTAAAATCCAGCCGGTACCCTCCCGCCCTTCATTTCAACCCATTCTTGCGAGTCCTCTCCTCTGCTGCCAACAGGAACCGCTCCCTGCCCTCCTCTAAGGGACAGCCCTTCAAATACTTCAAGAGAGCCATCCTGCCCCCCCTCGACCTCCTTGGTGTCATGGTGTCAAGGGAGCGTGAGGCGCAGGCGGTTAAACACCTGCTAAAGTAACAACTAGAACAGCCACTATGGCTGTTCGAGAATCCACCGCGGCCAGGGTGAGCGCCTGGCCCGAGTCCCAGCTCCCGCCTACCCAGTGGCCCGAAAGCAATTAAATCAAGCGAGTAGGCAAATGGGTACCCACCCTTAGAAGGGTGGGGGGCACCCACCTCCATAGCGAGGTATGTGGTGGTCGCAGCAGCGAGCGGCGAGAACATCAATGGCGGCGGCGGAGCCTGAGACGGCGTGGTGTGGAAGAAAC
>NW_015176491.1:69380-85364 GCF_001447785.1 Gekko japonicus | reverse complement strand
CCCCCCCCCCCCCCGATCATCCTCGCCGCTCTCCTCGGCACCCGCTCCACATCCTTTTTGAAGGGAGGCCTCCAGAGCGGCACACAAGGCTCCAGGTGCGGCCTGACCCATGCAGCGTACATCTCCCGCTGTTCCAACTGACCTCTGGATGACCAAGTTGACTTCCCCTGGAGAAAATAGCTGTTCTGGAGGGTGGAGTCCATGGCATTACACCCTGCTGAGGCCGCTCCCCTCCTCAACCCCACCCTCTCCCCAGGTTCCACCCCCCCCCCAACAAAATCTCCAGGTATTTCCCAACCCAGAGCTGGTAACCTTCGCGGCACCGTTCCCCAAGGGGGTATCCAGGGACCAAAGTGTTAAGTGGCCAGTGCTAAAGCTGCAATATCGTTGAGTGGGGAGGGGGAGCAGACAGGCCAAGAAAATGGCAGAGAAAAGGCCTCCTTCAAACCATTGCCCAGGTGGAAAAGCCAGGCCTGACCCAGACACACATAAGAGAGCTGGTTTGGTGTAGTGGTTAGGGGCGTGGACTCTAATCTGGGAGAACCCGGTTCGATTCTGCACTCCGCCACATGCAGCCGGCTGGGTGACCTTGGGCCAGTCACAAGTTCTCTCAGAGCTGTTCTCTCAAGGGCAGTCCTCGAGAGAGCTCTCTCAGCCCCGCCTCCCTCACAGGGTGTCTGTTGTGGGGAGGGGAAGGGAAAGGAGTTTGTGAGCTGCTCTGAGACTCCGAGTGAAGGGCAGGATATAAATCCAATCTCTTCTTCTTCTTCTCCTCCTCCTCCTCCTCTACTTCCTCCTCCTCGTCTTCTTCTTCTGGCCCTTTCTGAACATCTGGAAACCCTAGAGCTGGAGATGACATGTGCACCTTCCGTAAGCAAAAAAAAAAAAACGCTGCCCGCCACCAATGAGCTCTGGGCCTCTCCTCTGCCCGGAGTATCTTGCGACAAGAGGCCCATCAACCAGGAAGTTCCCAGTTCAGGTCTTTGCCAATCCCGACACCACTGCTCTTATGGCCAATAAGGCCTATGCAGAGTCCCAAGAGTGAGTCCTTGAGCTTTCTTGGTGGGATGCCCCAGAAAACCAAAGCCCATTCAGAGGGCCTTTTGGGCTGCTCCAACGTTCCCATGTAAGTCCCTGATCTCAGCTAGAGAATTGTGTTCAGTTTGGGGCACAGCAGTTTAAGAAGGATACAGACAAGCTGGAACGTGTCCAGAGGAGGGCAACGAAGATGGCGAGGGGTCTGGAGACCAAGTCCTCTGAGGAAAGGTTGAAGGAGCTGGGAATGTTTTGCATGGAGAGGAGATTACTGAGAGGTGTTGCGATAACCATCTTCAAGTACTTGAAGGGGAGTCCAAGTCTTATGAGGAAAGGCTGAAAGAGTTGGGTCTGTTTAGCCTGGGAAAGAGAAGGCTTAGAGGGGACATGATTGCGGTCTTCAAGTATTTGAAGGGCTGTCGTGTAGAAGATGGAGTGGATCTATTCTCTCTTGCTTCGGATTGCAAGACTAGGTCTAATGGGTGGAAATTACAAGGGAGTTGTTACCAGCTAAGTATCAGGAGAAACTTCCTAACTAAGAGTGGTTGAGCAGTGGAACAGTCTGCCTCGGGAGGTGGTGGAGGCTCCTTCGCTGGACGTTTTCAAGCAGAGGCTGGACGACCATCTTTTGGGTATGTTGTAGGTATGTAGGTATGTAGGGTTATCTTTCGGCTATGCTCCTGCAGAGGGCAGGGGGTTGGACTAGATGACCTGCAAAATCCCTTCCAACTCTAACATTCTATGATTCAAGTACTTGAAGGGCTGTCAGATAGAGGATGGGGCAGAGTGGTTTTCTGTCACCCCAGAAGGTCGGACCAGAACCAACGGGTTGGAATTAAATCAGAAGAGTGTTCGGCTAAACATCAGGAAGAACTTCCTGACAGTCGGAGCGGTTCCTCAGTGGAGCAGGCTTCCTCGGGAGGTGGTGGTGGGCTCTCCGTCTTGGGAGGTGTTCAAGCAGAGGCTAGATGGCCATCGGACAGCAATACAGATTCTGTGAACTTCAGCAGATCACGAAAGGGAGGGCAGGAAAGGCTGCCTCAGTGCTTAGTTCTCGTGGCCCTTTCTCACACGCCCAGGGAAATGCTGGTCGCCACTTCGAAGAGAAGAAGAAGAAGAGATTGGATTTATACCCCGCCCTTCACTACCCGAAGGAGTCTCAGAGCGGCTTACAAACTCCTTTCCCTTCCCCTCCCCACAACAGGCACCCTGTGAGGTGGGAGGGGCCGAGAGAGCTCTGACACAAACTGCTCTTTTTCAAGGACAGCTGTGCCAGAGCTTGTGACTGACCCAAGGTCATCCAGCAGGTGCAAGTGGAGGAGTGGGGAATCAAAACCGGTTCTCCCAGATTAGAGTCCGCGCACTTAACCACTGCACCAAACTGGCTCTCCTTTGGCGTCAGGAAGCCGTTGTTCTCCAGGCCAGTTTCCCCGGGGATCCTGGAGCGTCCCCCCCCCCTCTTCTGGGCATGGAGCAGGGGTCCCTGAGGAGGTGGGGGTGGGGCTATTTGTGAATTTCCTGCCTTGTGCAGGGGGTTGGACTAGATGACCTTGGAGGTCCCTTCCAACTCTGTGATTCTATGAAAGAACAGAGCCCACCTTCCAGGGTTGGCGGTACCAACAGCCAGCATCGTGGGGCAGCAGTCAAGGCCTTGTGGCTTCCCCTGGAGGGCTCACCCATGAATAGCACCCAAGATCTCTGCCTGTCCTCTCGCTCTGGGTGCTGCTGTCAGTTCTGCCTCCCCCTCTGACGGCGGAGAGGCAGAACAGAGTGACAGGCGAAGAAGTCAGCAGCCTTGCAAAAGACCCCTCCACAACCCTGGATCCAAGCCTGGATTTCCTCAGCCCTTCCCCTGTTTATTTAGTTTTTGTTCAGTGTGATGTGACTGGCCCCAATCCGTGCCTTGTGAGTGAAAACACCTCCCGGCCCCCCCTTTTCATGCGCTCCTGAGTCCTTTGGGTAGCTGAAACCCAATTTTCGGCCCCCGAATTGCCTTCAGAATTCTCCTGCATCCGGGAGCCGATATTCTCTGAATATTTGCCAGGTATTCCCCAAGCGTTTGATATCTGTATCTGACTCCCAGAGAGACTGAAGCCAAATATTAAATGTTTGATCTCGGTATTTGATATTGGGCTGTGCTCGAGACCTGACATGAAGAATGGTATTTAGCATCTGACAGTAATTGACTGGCGGCAACTCGGGACGGCTGGCGTTGGGCATCGGACGATCTCAGACTGTCAGAATTGGGGCAGGATTCTATTGAGGGGGTGAAGCTACACGTGGCGAAGAGTGAAAGAGGCTGAGATGACCGGGAGTGTGTGGTGAGAACCAGTGGTAGTTTGTGGAGGAGTCCAAGGGAAGAAGAAGAAGAAGACGAGGAGGAGGAGGAGGAGGAGATTGGATTTATACCCCGCCCTTCACTTGGAGTCTCAGAGCGGCTCACAAACTCCTTTCCCTTCCCCTCCCCTCCCCACAACAGACACCCTGTGAGGCAGGTGGGGCTGAGAGAGCTCTTTCGAGGACTGCTCTTGAGAGAACAGCTCTTGTCAGAACAATGGCTTGCCCAAGGTCACACTAGCAGCTGCATGTGGAGGGGTGGGGAATCAAACCTGGTTCTCCCAGATTAGAGTCCGCGCACTCAACCACGACACCAAACTCCAAACTGGCGTATTAACATGAGTGAGTGCATGAAACGAGCTTAGGCCAAGCCTGCCCACTGGCTCATCCATCTCCATAGGGCCTCCTCTGACTGGCCCTGACTGTCCTACACAGAAAATAGCTTTTCCTGGCAGCGGCTGCTACCCTTTCACAGGTGATGCCAGGAAATGTACCAGTGACTGTAGTGGCGCTTTGATTCGATCCCAGGTTTTCTTGCTGATCAGGCATAGAAACACAGAGCTGGAAGAAGAAGAAGAGGAAGAAGAAGAAGAGGAGGAGGAGATTGGATTTCTACCCTGCCCTTCACTACCCAAAGGTGTCTCAGAGCGGCTGACAAACTCCTTTCCCTCCCCCTCCCCACAACAGACACCCTGTGAGGTGGGTGGGGCTGAGAGAACTCTGACACAAACTGCTCTTTTTCAAGGACAGCTGTGCCAGAGCTTGTGACTGACCCAAGGTCACACCAGCAGGTGCAAGTGGAGGAGTGGGGAATCAATCCCGGTTCTCCCAGATTAGAGTCTGCACACTTAACCACTACACCAAACTGGCTCCCGCCCTTCACTACCCGAAGGAGTCTCAGAGCGGCTCACAATCTTATACCCCGCCCTTCACTACCCGAAGGAGTCTCAGAGCGGCTCACAATCTTATACCCCGCCCTTCACTACCCGAAGGAGCCTCAGAGCGGCTCACAATCTCCTTTCCCTCCCCTCCCCCACAACAGACACCCTGTGAGGTCGGTGGGGCCGAGAGAGCTCCCTCTAGAACTGCTCGTGAGCAAAAGGCTCTGAAAGAACTTGTAAGCGACCCAAGGTCACACCAGCAGCTGCATCTGTGGAAGTGGGGAATCAAACCTGGTTCTCCCAGATTAGAGTCCGCACTCCTAGCCACTACACCAAAAAGCAAAATCTGTAAAAAGCCATGCTGGTCCACAGGAAAACCCCAGAGGTCTTAACTGTATTCTGCCATAATAAACGTAATAACTTTTATCTGCTGTTGCGAACCGAACATCCGGATTCAGGGGAAATTGTGGAGATCTTGACAGCTGGACCACTGTTTTGGCTGGTCCTGATAGGAAAGCAGTTTTCCAAAATGGGGAATGGATGGATTAATGGGGGGGGGGGTCCAGTGGCACCTTTAAGGCCAAGTTTTATTCAGGTACAAGCTCTCCCTCCTCTGCGAGGACAGATCTGCACGTTCCTCCCCCCCCCCAATAGCTAGCAATCCAAAACAGTCCAGTGGAGCCTGAGCGGTGGGTGTTGCCTTCTGACACACTTCCAGTGATGTCAGGGGGTGTGGCACATGCAAATAAGTCATGCTAATGAGTTATGCAAATGAGCTCCTGCACCTCTTTTTCTACGAGATGACCCCTGAGGACGACTAACGTTTTGGTGCAGTGGTTAAGACTGGCGGACTCTAATCTGGAGAACCGGGTTTGATGCCCTACTCCTCCTCCACATGAATCCTGTGGGGTGACCTTGGGCAAACCACCGTTCTCTCAGAGCTCTCTCAGCCCCAACAACCTCACAGGGTTCTCTCAGAGCTCTCTCAGCCCCACCAACCTCACAGTGTGTCTGTTGTGGGAAGGGAAAGGGGAAGGAGATTGTAAGCCTTCGGGTAGTGAAGAGCAGGGTACAAAAACCATCTCCTCCTCCTCCTCTTCTTCTTCTAACAGCCCCCTCCAAGCCCGTTCCCCAATCACATCTGCATTCTAGCCTTGCTCAAGATTTTAGCACATGGTCCATAGCAAAATTAAGAACATCAGAAGAGCCCTGCTGGATCAGACCTGTGATGGTCCATCTAGTCCAGCATCCTGTCTCACACAATGGCTGACCTGTTCTTCTGGAGGGCCAACAACAGGGCAGAGAAGCCGAGGCCTTCCCCTGATAAGAACATCAGAAGAGCCTTGCTGGATCAGGCCAATAGTCCATCTAGTCCAGCATCCTGTCTCACACAATGGCTGACCTGTTCTTCTGGAGGGCCAAGAACAGGGCAAAGAGGCCGAGGCCTTCCCCTGATGAGAACATCAGAAGAGCCCTGCTGGATCAGACCAGGGAGGGTCCATCTAGTCCAGCATCCCGTCTCACACAGTGGCCAAGCAGTTCCTCTGGAGGACCAACCACAGTGCCTCTGGATGTGCAGGTTCCTTTTAGTCACCATGGCTAGCAGCCATAGATAGACCTATTCTCCTTGAATCTGTCCAATCCCCCTTGAAAGCCTGTGGCCGTCACTACACCCTCTGGCAGCAAATCCCACGTTTTAATCACTCTCTGTGTAAAGAAGTGGCATCGTACCTTCCTCTCTGGAGCTGCCTCCGATTGAGTCAGACCTCTGCCCTTTCGAGGTCTGTCTTGTCTGCTTTAACTACAGCTCTCCGGGGTCTCAGGCGGAGGTCTTTCCCATCGCCTCCTGCCCGTTCCTTGTTCACTGGAGATGCCAGGGATTGAACCTGGGACCTTCCGCATGCCAGGCAGCTGCTCTGCCAATGAGCCATGGTCAAAAGGGTGAACAGAAGTGCTTATAAGGACTGCATCCCTTTAGTCTAGTTATGACCAGGGGTCATTTCCTGCAGGAGCGCACAGGAGCGGAGCTCCGGTAGCAAGGAGCCCAGGGGGTGGGCACATGCAATAAGCCCCGCCCCCTGCTCCCAGCAGCCCTCAGTCAGGCTACACGGAGCAAGAAGCAGCCAGGTAAATTGCAGACCCCCCCCCCCGTCTGGCCCACCTTCAGGTACAAGCTCTCCCTCCTCTGTGAGGGCAGATCTGCGCGTCCCCCCCCCAATAGCTAGCAATCCAAAACAGTCCAGTGGCACCTTTAAGACCAAGTTTTACTCAGGTACAAGCTCTCCCTCCTCTGTGAGGACAGATCTGCGCGTTTCCCCCCCCCAATAGCTAGTATTCCAAAACAGTCCAGTGGAGCCTGAGCGGTGGGTGTTGCCTTCTGACACACTTCCGGTGATGTCAGGGGGTGTGGCATATCCAAATAAGTTATGCTAATGAGTTATGATAAAGAGTTCCTGCACCTCTTTTTCTACGAAATGACTCCTGGCAATGGGTCTCTGATAAAACTTTCCCCTAGGCTCTGAATGCAAATGCAGGCATTTTATTGGGGGGGGGGGGAGAACTGGCTATCATTGGCCAAAGCAAGCTGATGGTGAAATTCTTGGGGGGAGACGTTCTTGCGCACACTTCTGACCGAAACGCGGCAAATCCACACAGCTTTGCCTTTAATCTTTTGGAAAAACTCTCGGAGCCGGCCCAGCCAATAAAAAGTCTTATTGAAAAATCTCTTTCCCAACAGGGCGGAGGGCCGTATCGACTCCGCCGGGCTGACATTTTGCACGGATCGTTAGCTGGAGAATAAAGTCGTCTTTGCGGCAGGAACCCAGAACGCTCGAGGTGCGAAGATTCCCTGAAAACAAATGGGCATTTTTTGGGGTGGGGATAGCTAGGCTTCCTTCCATATCCCCCAGATGTACCAAAAACAGAGATGTGGGGGGGAAACACCGGCATGTACCTGGTGTGGGGAGAGATAATAGCATGGCGGGCCCTTAAACAAGCTGCGCTGTTTGAGGACCAAATTGGACGTGACCTCTGCAGGTGCGGAATCCCAGCCTCACAAGAAAGAGGAGCCATGTCTCGGTGGGAGAGCCTCTGCTCCGCATGCAGAAGGTCCCAGGTTCAGTCCCGAGCAAGCACCTCACAGTAGAAGAAGAAGAGATTGGGTGGATACCCCTCCCTTCACTACCCGAAGGAGTCTCAGAGGGGCTTACAAACTCCTTTCCCTTCCCCTCCCCACAACAGACATCCTGTGAGGTCGGTGGGGCTGCGAGAGCTCTTGACAGAAACAGCCCTTGAGAGAACAGCTCTGAGAGAACTTGTGACTGACCCAAGGTCACACCAGCAGCTGAGAGTGCTCTTTGAGAACCCGGTTCTCCCAGATTAGAGCCCGCGCACTTAACCACTACACCAAACAGGAAGGGAGGGAGGAAGGAAGGAAGGATGGAGAAGAGATTGGATTTATACCCCGCCCTTCACTACCCGAAAGAGTCTCAGAGCGGCTTACAAACTCCTTTCCCTTCCCCTCCCCACAACAAACACCCTGTGAGGTAGGTGGGGCTGAGAGAGCTCTTTCCAGAACTGCCCTTGAGAGAAAACAGCTCTGAGAGAACTTGTGACTGACCCAAGGTTACACCAGCAGCTAAGAGTGCTCTTTGAGAACCCCCTTCTCCCAGATTATAGCCCGCGCACTTAACCACTACAGCAAACAGGGAGGGAGGGAGGGACCTGTCAGCTCGGCCGCTGCCATAGCTGGTGGAGGAGGGAGGAGGTGATGGATGGGACTGTTGCTGTAATGGAATCCTAACTTTCGTTTTCTTCCCAGCTCCTCTGATCTGCTAGCCTAAGCCGGTGACCTTGGTACCTTGTTGCTGCTTTCTCTGAGAATGTAGACCCATTAGGTTGGGCGGGCGTTTGCCAGTTCCCTGATTGGCCCAGGTTACTGTTCGCCTACTCAGGGAAATGTTGAGGGGTTAATGTTTATATCCTGTTTTACAAAGTGTATGCGTATTCCTCCATTTTAACATACTTCACCTGTATTGTTACTTGTTCTTTGTAAATTATTAATAAGATGTTAATTGCAGAAGGAAGGAAGGAAGGAAGGAAGGAAGGAAGGAAGGAAGGAAGGGGAAGAGATTGGATTTATACCCCGCCCTTCACTACCCAAAGGTGTCTCAGAGGGGCTTACAAACTCCTTTCCCTTCCCCTCCCCACAACAGACACTCTGTGAGGTAGGTGGGGCTGAGAGAGCTCTTTCGAGGACTGCTCTTGAGAGAACAGATCTGAGAGAACTGTGACTGACCCAAGGTCACACCAGCAGCTGCATGTGGAGGAGAAGAAGAGTTTGGATTTACACCCCAGCGCTCACTACCCGAAGGAGTCTCAGAGGGGCTTACAATCTCCTTTCCCTCCCCACAACAGACACCCTGTGAATTAGGTGGGGCTGAGAGAGCTCTCTTGAGAACTACACTTGAGAGAACAGCTCTGAAAGAACTTGTGACCGGCCCAAGGTCATACCAGCAGTTGCATGTGGAGGAGTGGGGAATGAAACCCGGTTCTCCCAGATTGGAGTCTGTGCTCTTAATCACTACACCAAATTGGAGTAGGTGTTGTGAAAGACCTCTTCCTGACACCCTGGAGAGCCAAGGAGATGGGCAGTGGTTCAGTGCCAGAACACCTGGCTGGTGTGCAGAAGGTCCTAGATTCAACCCCTGGCATCTCCAGTTAAAAGGACCAGGCAGCAGGGGATGCAAAAGACTTCAGCCTGAGGCCTTGAGTAGGCAGAGGAGGGAGAGCTTGTACCTGAATGAAATTTGGTCTTTTTTTTTTAATATATATTTTATTTTCCATATCACAGGATAACAACACAAATCATATATTTTTTTAAGATACTGCACAATCTATTACATCCTCTTTTACACCATATCGCTGGCAATGGCTGTTTACATTGTAATGGTTATAGAAACAAAAAAAATTTCCCCCCCGTCATTGCAAGTGATTGCTTAGAAAACTATTTTTTCTCTCCTTAAACTCCAACTCAAATGGTACAAACTTAATAAAGTGATATTTATTGTTGTCCCAGACAGTTATTCTTATATCTTATCCGTATTATATTAAGCCTTTTAATTGCTCTTAAATAGAAAGATAGACCAGCAACCAAAATTTTTTTTTGTCTTCGTGGCGGAGTTCTTGGATGTTGCCACCTCTCTATGAGACTTTGGAAATCCCAAAGGGATTTCCCTAAGGCCCCACCCTATAGGAGGTGATAGGGGAGTTCCTCCCGAGTGCCTTACCCGCTATGCTCCTATTGTATGTTAGTGTCACAATGTTTAAAACAATATATTAGTATTAAATCGGCTTATCTAAAGTTGAAGCTGTTGTCCTCTCATTTTTTTGTCTGAAGCTTAAAGTTGTAAAGCAGTTAGCATTTCCTCTCCAGACTTGAGGTCATGAACGGTGTGGTCTCTGCCTTTGTAGTTTATATGTAAATGTCCCAATGGAAGCCAACGATATCTAATTTGTTTTTCTGTCAACCGCTTTGTAATTGGCTTCAGGTTCCGGCGCGCAGTTAATATCTCAGATGGTAAGTCCTTGAACACTTGTATTTTAGTGTCCTCAAGTTGGAGACCGTTGTTCTTCCTTGCAGCTTCTAAGATAGTAGCCTTTGCTTTAATGTCTTTCAGCTCAGCAAGAATGTCCGGAATTAGTGTAGGCGAGCCTGTTTGTGGTAGTTTCAGCCGATAAGCTTGGCTAATTGGTGCAGCTGGCAGTTGCAATAATTCCTGGAGCCACAGATTCAAAGAGTCCGTGAGGTCTTTGTCTATAGAAAAGTTTGGGGAGATTCCCCTAAATTTAATTTTCCTTTCCCGAGCCTTTATGTCTAAAAGAATAATTTTGGACTTACTCCAAGTCTCAAAGGTCTTCAGGCTTTGTATATCCTGCTTATTTTTAGCTGTTTGCGTCAGTGCCTGATCAGTTCTTTGCCGCAGATCTGTTAGGCTGAGATTCATAGCGTCCAGTTTCTGATAGATAGGGGTGATGCTGTCTTTAATTTCTTTTTTCATTTCTACCAGCATAGTCTGTATATCTTTTTTGGTAATTGAATCCTCACGTTTCCTTTTACTCTGCCGGCTAGGTGCCTCTTCTTCGGAGTCGAGTTCAAATGGGGGGGGGGAGTCATCATCCGATGGTTGCATAGTTTGCTCAGTTTGTTGAGCTCCCTCGTTATTTTTCTTGGCTGCTTTCCCTCCTTTTCCTCCTCTTTGCTTCCCCATTCTTATCAGCAGGTTGTTTTTATCTTTATGGTCCTCAATTAGTCTTTATTTTGCATTCTTTGGAGCTAGGACGCGGAGGCTCTCTCGGTCTGACTGCGCAATCTCACAGCCACCGGAAACTCCCCTCATGAAATTTGGTCTTAAAGGTGCCACTGGGCTGTTTTGGATTGCTAGCTATGGGGGGGGGGACACGCAGCCCCTAAATGGTAGACGCTGGATGGTCCAGCTTCAAGATTGGGTTAGCCTGGGCCATCCAGCTTCTACCATTTAGGGGCTGCGGCAGAATGTGTCCACGCTGACCTAGAAGCTCCGTTCCACCCTGGAGGGGCTTCTCCTTTTTACTCTACCGTAGCCACTAACTAACAGAAGGGGAAGTCGTGGAAGCAGTGACAGACTTCACACTCCTGGGATCCAAGATCACTGCAGACGGTGACTGCAGCCATGAAATTAAAAGACGCCTGATCCTTGGGAGGAAAGTGATGGCCAACCTAGACAGCATAATAAAAAGTAGAGACATCACCCTGCCAACAAAAGTCCGAATGGTGAAAGCGATGGTATTCCCAGTAGTACTGTATGGCTGCGAGAGTTGGACTATAAGGAAGGCCGAGCACCAAAGAATAGATTCTTTTGAACTATGGTGCTGGAGAAGACTCTTGAGAGTCTCCTTTGGACTGCAAGATCAGATCAGTCGATCCTAAAAGAAATCAACCCCGACTGTTCCCTGGAAGGCCAGATAATGAAGCTGAAGCTCAAATACTTTGGCCACCCAATGAGAAGGGAGCACTCACTGGAGAAGACCCTGATGCTGGGAAAGACTGAAGGTCAAAGAAGACGGGGACGGCAAAGGATGAGATGGTTAGACAGTGTCATAGTTGCAACGAACATGAAATGGAGCCAACTTCAAAGGACGGCGGAAGACAGGAAGGCCTGGCGTGATCTGGTCCATGGGGTCGCGGAGAGTCGGACTCGACTGTGCGACTTAACAAAACTAGCACTACCTGATCAATGTCGGGATTTCCCACGGAGGGGATCAGGACCCTCAGCTTCCCTTCCCCACTCGGAGGCCTCAACTCTATGTCTCCCACTAGCCCAGTGCCTGGCTACCGTGGGGACAGTTTACTGCTCTGTGCGCCCCTGGGGGAATAGCCAATTACCAACTGCTTGCTTCCTACCCCCCCCCCCCGGCTCCTTTTTAAAAGAACGTGTCCAAAACAGTGGGGGTCCATGTGGTAAAGAGAACTGCTCCTCGCATCCACAGTCTAAAATATTTCTTTAAAAGAAAGTGTTTACAAGCATATTTTTAGGACTGTATCAGATTGAGCAAGGGGAAAACAAAAGAAACCAGTAAGAAAGGCAGATCCTCTGTCCCTTCCTCTAGACGTACCCGAGCGGATGGTAAAATATAGAACAGGCTCTTTAACTCAGATGATCTAGTTCTCTAGTGATATTCCATTACCTTAACGCTTGCTCCCAGCTCTTGAGGTCAGCCGCCTGCTCCAAAATTCTCTCCACCTCAGATGAAAGGTCTGTTCATCTCAGCATCCCAAGGAAAAGAGACCCATTTTAAGAATGTAAGAACATAAGAGAAACCAATGCTGGATCAGGCCAACAGCCCATCCAGTCCAACAGTGTCACACAGTGGCCAAAAATACCCGATGCCATCAGGAGGTCCAGCAGTGTGGCCAGGACACTAGGAGCCCTCCCACTGTTGCCCCCCCCAAGCATCAAGTATACAGAGCATCCCTTGCCCTGGACCAAGAGTTCCTATCTAGGCCTTGTGGCTAATAGCCACTGATGGACCTCTGCTCCATATAAGAACATAAGAGAAGCCAGTGTTGGATCAGGCCAACAGCCCATCCAGTCCAACACTCTGTGTCACACAGTGGCCAAAAATACCAGGTGCCATCAGGAGGTCCAGCAGTGGGGCCAGGACACTAGAAGCCCTCCCACTGTTGCCCCCCCCCAAGCACCAAGAATACAGAGCATCCCTTGCCCCAGACAGAGAGTTCCTATCTACACCTTGTGGCTAATGGCCACTGATGGACCTCTGCTCCAGATGTTTATCCAATTCCCTCTTGAAGCCGTCCATGCTTATAGCTGCCACCATGAATTCCATGTGAATTCAGTTTGCTGTTGCAAGGAAGTTGTGCTAACTCTCTGTCTCCACCCACTTGACCCGTCAGCCCAGGCCAAGGCTTATTTTCCTGGCGTCTCCAGGAAGCAGCTTCCTGAAGCCCATCTAGAATTTTACACCTCCCACCTGCTGCTCTCAGCGTAAAGAAAGGAGAGAAAAGGGACCGCTTATCGGTCCCATTGTCTTTCCTGCTGGACTCATTAGCAATTGTAAGAAGGTGAGCCGATGTGCCAGCCAACGGACTTCCTCCTGGGGGGGGGGGAGAAGCCTGGTAAATTGCACAGGGAAGGCCTCGGGCGGCTTGCCAACCCTCCAGGAGACCATGCGTTTCTCCACAGGGGCTGTGCATGTTCATTTTTTGCCTTTGTATCCATTTCCAACGTCTCCTTGATTACGGTAATCATTTCTGCACCTGTTGGTTCCGCCACAAACATTCCTGGGTTGTTTTTCGTTTCCCTCCTAGGTTTGGCAACAGTTTGGGGACCCCCGCTGCGGTGGAAAGTGAAGGCAAAGACCCCAGGAAAGGAAGGCAGTGGCTTCCATGGCTTCCGTCCCTTCTTGTCCCCCTCCATTGGGTGGCTACAAGCACAGGCAGCGCCAAGAGGGGATCGGATAAACATATGGAGCAGAGGTCCATCAGTGGCTATAGGTATCGATGGAGGAGTCTGTCTGGGGCAGGGATGCCCTGTCTTCTTGGTGCTTGGGGGGCCACAGTGGGAGGGCTTCTAGTGTCCTGGCCCCACTGCTGGACCTCCTGATGGCCCCTGGCATTTTTGGCCACTGTGTGACACAGAGTGTCGGACTGGATGGGCCATTGGCCTGATCCAACATGGCTTCTCTTGTGTTCTTATGTCTGGGGCAGTGAGGCTCTGTCTTCTTGGTGCTTGGGGGGCACAGTGGGAGGGCTTCTGGAGTTCTGGCCCCGCTGGTGGACCTCCTGATGGCCCCTGGGTTTTGGCCACTGTGTGACACAGAGTGTCGGACTGGATGGGCCATTGGCCTGATCCAACATGGCTTCTCTTGTGTTCTTATGTCTGGGGCAGTGAGGCTCTGTCTTCTTGGTGCTTGGGGGGCACAGTGGGAGGGCTTCTGGAGTTCTGGCCCCGCTGGTGGACCTCCTGATGGCCCCTGGGTTTTGGCCACTGTGTGACACAGAGTGTCGGACTGGATGGGCCATTGGCCTGATCCAACATGGCTTCTCTTGTGTTCTTATGTCTGGGGCAGTGAGGCTCTGTCTTCTTGGTGCTTGGGGGGCACAGTGGGAGGGCTTCTGGAGTTCTGGCCCCGCTGGTGGACCTCCTGATGGCCCCTGGGTTTTGGCCACTGTGTGACACAGAGTGTCGGACTGGATGGGCCATTGGCCTGATCCAACATGGCTTCTCTTGTGTTCTTATGTCTGGGGCAGTGAGGCTCTGTCTTCTTGGTGCTTGGGGGGCACAGTGGGAGGGCTTCTGGAGTTCTGGCCCCGCTGGTGGACCTCCTGATGGCCCCTGGGTTTTGGCCACTGTGTGACACAGAGTGTCGGACTGGATGGGCCATTGGCCTGATCCAACATGGCTTCTCTTGTGTTCTTATGTCTGGGGCAGTGAGGCTCTGTCTTCTTGGTGCTTGGGGGGCACAGTGGGAGGGCTTCTGGAGTTCTGGCCCCGCTGGTGGACCTCCTGATGGCCCCTGGGTTTTGGCCACTGTGTGACACAGAGTGTCGGACTGGATGGGCCATTGGCCTGATCCAACATGGCTTCTCTTGTGTTCTTATGTCTGGGGCAGTGAGGCTCTGTCTTCTTGGTGCTTGGGGGGCACAGTGGGAGGGCTTCTGGAGTTCTGGCCCCGCTGGTGGACCTCCTGATGGCCCCTGGGTTTTGGCCACTGTGTGACACAGAGTGTCGGACTGGATGGGCCATTGGCCTGATCCAACATGGCTTCTCTTGTGTTCTTATGTCTGGGGCAGTGAGGCTCTGTCTTCTTGGTGCTTGGGGGGCACAGTGGGAGGGCTTCTGGAGTTCTGGCCCCACTGCTGGACCTCCTGATGGCCCCTGGCATTTTTGGCCACTGTGTGACACAGAGTGTCGGACTGGATGGGCCGTTTACCTGGTTGAACAACCTTGTGCCTGACCCAGCCCTGCATGGGCCACAGAGCTGAGCTTCCATGAGGCCCGTTTCACCGTGTCTCTCTGCTGCACGAGGTAGACAGAGCCAGAAACTACAAAGACAGCAGAAGTCCAGGTGTTAGTTTGAAACCACCAAATCTCAGTCATCAGGACTCCTGCCAACAAACACGTTTTCTCTTTTTCGAAGAAAATAAAACCGGGAGAAAGGATACGATTGCCATGGGAAGAATGCATGCAAATGAATCCCGTTTTCTGCTGTTTGCATAATGTGCCAAAATTCTCCCTACCAAACCCTCGAAGGGGATGCTGTGTTCGCAACAATTCAGCCACGGCCTCGGCAACTTGGGTGCGCTTTACTCACTTCTGTGAGATTTCAAAAGAGAAAAAAACAGCTTTAAAAACTCTCCACCTACACACGATGAAAAACACGCACGCGGGAAAGGGAAATAATTTACTTAATAAGATGCCCTAGGGGGAGATCTTCCCAAAATTTGCCCTATTATGTATGGGGGTTAATTCATTTCTGTGAACAAGGCTGCGGAGAAGGAGATGGGGGCAGGCAGATATTTATGCTTACGGGAGCCGGAGGCGCTCATTAAATGTATTTGCACAATAAATTGAAAACCACATGAGCTCTCCGTGGTTCCGAAACCTTCAATAACCAGAGCTCTTTAATTTGGGGCAGGGAGAAGGGAGGTTGGAGATATTCCTCGGCCAGGGTAGATCGGAGTCAAATGGAGAAGTTGGAAAGGAACTCCCACCGTAGACCGTAAGGAAAATATATGTATATGTTTGCATAATCGTTGCTAGGGTGGAGATGCTGACAACGGTTTTCTTGTCACGAGACTGAACGCACAAACAAAGCGCAAGAGAGATTACTGGCTTGCTTAGGCCCCTCCGGCTTCTCATCGTAACAGGACTAATCTAGGGGGCTTGGGTGAACACCCAGAACATGAAACAACATGCTCTTTTCTAAGGGACCGGGGGGGGGGACCCAGGAACCTACCCCCAGGATATTTTCCAGCATTGAAATGGGTGGGACTCGTATCTGGAAAAGCCACATTCGAGTCTAGTGTGGTGTTTGGTGTCGTGATTAAGTACGCAGACTCTAATCTGGGAGAACCAGGTTTGATTCCCCACTCCTCCACGTGCAGCTGCTGGCGTGACCTTGGGTCAGTCACAAGTTCTCTCGGAGCTGTTCTCTCAAGGGCAGTCCTCGG
>NW_015176491.1:65927-68937 GCF_001447785.1 Gekko japonicus | reverse complement strand
TTCAAGCTCTGACACTTGAAAATTCATCCCCGGGAAATCTTGTCGGGAGCCCAGCGCTAGGGGCCACTTTGGTTCGTGGGATCTAACAAAGGGATGCCTCTCAGAAGCCTACAGCTTGAAACTGTTGTCGGTCTCTCAGGCGCGCCTGGACTCGAATCCGCCTCTTCCGCGGCAGACCAGCACGGATACCCTCTGGATCCACGTCTGGGAAAGAAGACTTCAACCCAAGCCTTTTAGCGACGAGGTTTTGTTTACTTCGTTGCTTGTTGTGAGATCTGAATGAGAAGCCGTGCCTAGTATTTGTGTGTGTGTGTGTGTGTGTGTGTTCCCACTTGATTCCATTTCCAATCAGCATTTGTCATTGTGAATGTAAAACCAGGTTGGGGGGGGGGGAGAAGAAATCCCTGTTAAGGCCTCCTCCGCAGTGGGCAAAGGGCGTGGCCTCCGGTGGGCCCCCATTCAGTTCCGTCCCCTCCCCTCTTCTCCCCATTCAGGAGTGCAGCCTCCCCCCCCCATCTCCCCTCCACCCTCGGTAATTTTTTGTAGCTCCATTCTTCTCCTGTAGCAGGATTGGCTTTCTCTTCCCACCCACCTCTCTAATCCTCTCCATTTTCTGCCTCTTGGAGCGTGAACCTCTTTTGTCTCCAGAACAGGGGGAGTACCTGAGCGGAGGCAGCCACCCCCCCTCCCCAGATCCGAGCCGGCTTTCTTGGAATTCTTCCCCGCGTGGTTCCCACCCTCCCTGGAAACCTACGCAGGAGCGCAGCAGTGTGGTCTGGACCAGGGCTCCCTCTCAGCTGTGGAGTCTTGCGAGCAAAAATCCTGCTTTGTGAGCTCCTGGCATTAAAGTTGTGAGCAAGCGATTTGGCTGCTGCATCAACCAGTTTGCTCTGGAGCCATCCCTTCCTGAGCTGAGACAAAAAGGTGTGAGCCGGAGGCTAAACAACTGTGAGCTAGCTCACACTAACTCAGCTTAGAGGGAACACTGTTTGTGAGCAAAAATCCTGCTTTGTGAGCTGCTGGCATTAAAGTTGTGAGCGAGCGATTTGGCTGCTGCATCAACCAGTTTGCTCTGGAGCCATCCCTTCCTGAGCTGAGACAAAAAGGTGTGAGCCGGAGGCTAAACAACTGTGAGCTAGCTCACACTCACTCAGCTTAGAGGGAACACTGTGAGCAAAAATCCTGCTTTGTGAGCTGCTGGCATTAAAGTTGTGAGCGAGCGATTTGGCTGCTGCATCAATCAGTTTGCTCTGGAGCCACATCCCTTCCTGAGCTGAGACAAAAAGGTGTGAGCCAGAGGCTAAAAAACTGTGAGCTAGCTCACACTCACTCAGCTTAGAGGGAACAGTGGCTCTGGACCCAGGACACCCGGATTGTCTGGCGGGAAGGGAGTCCGGCAAAACGCTTGGAGCCGCTTGGGTTCTGTCCCAGGCTCTGGGGACGGAGGACTGATGTAACCCTTAAACCAAGGGAGGCCAAGATACCACGGACAGGCCTTTGGAAGGAGAATCGGGGCACCGTGGTTGAAGCCAGGCTGAAATGCTTGGGTCCTGTTTGCAACATATGTCGCAGCGGTCAAGAGTGCTGGACTAGTAACTGGGAGCCCCCCCCCAGGTTCAAATCCCCACTCATGCCATGGAAGCTTGCTGGGTGGCCGTGGGCCAGTCACACTCTCACAGCCTAGCCTGCCTCACAGGGTCAATGTGAAGATGAGATGGAGGAGGGGGAGAGGACATAAGCTGCTTTGGGTTGCCACTGGGGCAAAAGCCAGGGTAAAAAGTAAAGGTGTCCCTTGCTCGAAAGCCAGTTGAATCCGACTCTAGGGTTGCGGTGCTCATCTCCGTTTCCAAGCCGAAGAGCCAGCGCTGTCCAAAGACGTTTCCGTGGTCATGTGGCCGGCATGTCTAAACACCAAGGCGCACGGAACGCTGTTCCCTTCCCTCCGAAGTGGTACCTATTGATCTACTTGCAATTTCTTGCTTTTCGAACTGCTAGGTTGGCAGGAGCTGGAACTAGAGACGGGAGCTCACTCCATCATGTGGCAACTCAGGTCTCGAACTGCTGAACTACTGACCTTCCACAGCCCGCAGTTCAGCGTCTTAACCACTTGAGCCACCGCAGCTCCATTAAAGCCAGGGTACAAATGAATTAAATAAATAAGTTATAACTGTTCAGTTTGGTGTAGTGGTTAGGAGCGCAGAGTCTAATCTGTGAGGGCCGGGTTTGATTCCCCACTCCTCCACATACAACTGCCGGTGTGACTTTGGGTCAGTCACAAGTTCTCTCAGAGCCGTTCCCTCGAGGGCAGTCCTCGAGAGAGCTCTCCCAGCCCCACCAACCTCACAGGCAGAGTTCCCTCTAAGCTGACTTAGTGTGAGGGAGCTCACAGTTTTTTAGCCTCCAGCTCACAGATTTTTGTCATAGCTCAGGAAGGAGGGCTCCAGAGCAGACTAAGTGATGCGGCAGCCAAATCGCTCGCTCAGAAGATTTCCGGGGTATGAATTTTCAAGTGTCAGAGCTTGAAATCTTAGGCCCCGAAACTCTTGTTGGCCTCTAAGGTGCTACAAGAAGAAGGAGGAAGAGGAGGAGGAGGAGGAAGGAGGAAGAAGGAGGAGGAGGAAGAAGGAGGAGGAGGAAGGAGGAGGAGGAAGGAGGAGGAGGAAGAAGAAGAAGGAGGAGGAAGAAGAAGAAGAAGGAAGAAGGAAGAAGAAGAAGAAAGAAGAAGAAAGAAGAAGAAAGAAGAAGAAAGAAGAAGAAAGAAGAAGAAAGAAGAAGAAAGAAGAAGAAAGAAGAAGAAAGAAGAAGAAAGAAGAAGAGAAATTGCTCACTCTTATCTTCTTCTTCTCTTCCATTGATATGCTTCAGAACCAGACCACCACCCCCGTCTTCTAACCACCTGCCCCCCAGGCACAAAACCATCTCTGTTCCACCCCTGCTCTGTGCCACAAAGGGCACGTCCCCTGGTCTCACTGCAGCCCCAGAAGGGAACCACGGAAACACCAGCGATTCG
>NW_015176491.1:59537-65201 GCF_001447785.1 Gekko japonicus | reverse complement strand
CCTCGAGAGAGCTCTCTCAGCCCTGCCTACCTCACAGGGTGTCTGTTGTGGGGAGGGGAAGGGAAAGGAGTTTGTAAGCCGCTCTGAGACTCCGAGTGAAGGGTGGGGTATAAATCCAATCTCTTCTTCTTCTTCTTCTTCTTCTTCATGGGTGCCCGCTGCCTCAACCAAAGGCCTTTACACTACACAGGGATTGTTACTGTGATAAGTGCGCTAAACTAAACAATACACTACTGCAAAAATCAGAAAATATGTGTTGTTTAAATAAATTAAAGTGATATACTTTTTTTACAAGGTTGGAAAACAAAAATACAGTCAGTTTCAAATAAACAGAAGTGGTTTTTAACGAAGCAAATGATGTTGGTTTTTAACGAAGCAAGTGATGTTAACGACGTGCTCCAGAATGTCCTGTGTCGTTTCGACGTTCCTTCTTCCGAACAAGATTCTATCTACAAATAAACATTTACAACAAGATTTTTCTTCAAGGATACTCCAATCCAAATAGCCTAATTAATGTGGAAGACAATAAAGACTCTTATACATACAGATAATTTCCAGTTTTTTGTCTCATCTGTAAGAGTAGAAATGAAGCCTGGTGCTCACATATTTTTTTCTTCTTAGGTCTATAAAGAATCAGTTGGCAAACCATCACTATAGTAAGAACTACCTATACCAGTGATGGCGAGCCTTTTACAGACCCAGTGACCAAACTGCGACCCAAAACCCACTTTATTTATCGCAAAGTGCCAACACAGCTATTTAACCTGAATACTGAGGTTTTACTTTAGAAAACACAACTCATACATTAACTTAAGATGATCCAAACAAATTAAGGAAAGCAATCCCAAATGCTTTCATTGACTTAACATTGGCCCCGGTCACACAAAAGGTTTTGGGCCGGGAGAGGGACGGATTGGGGGCGGAGCAAACGGGGCGCAATCCCACCGCAACATCTGGGAAACGTTGCGCACCGGTCCCCGATCCGGCCCTTCAGGCCGAAAAGCTGCATCTAAAATAAACCACCTCCAGAGGTGGACTTACCAGCACGGCCGCATCAAGCGCGGCCGTGGGGTCGCCGGCGCGTCCTTCTGCCAGCGCATCCAAGACCCCTGGCCGAACTGCGCATGCTCACACATGCGCACTTTGGCAGCCTCCATCTCCGTCTCGCCGCTTTCTCCCCGGTCTCCCCGGCATCTGATCGTGCCGGGGAGCAACTGCGCGGCGGCTCACGGGATCTGTATGATCCCGCCGCCGCGTGTTTATTTTGATGCAGCTTTCAAAAGCCACACTTTGCCCGCACTTTCCCCCCTCCCCCCGTGTGGCAGGGACCATTATTTGGCAGAGAATTCGACACTTTAATGATGGTCTGGGCCTGGCTGGGGCGATGGCACGCGTGTCCACAGAGAGGGCTCTGAGTGCCACCTCTGGCACCCGTGCCATAGGTTCGCCACCACTGACCTATACAATATACATTTTCAGGGCTATTTTTGGGCAGGAACACACAGGAACGAAGTTCCGGCTGGCTCCTGAGTTGGCCACGCCCAGCAGAAACTCATTAGCATAACAGGCCACACCCAACAGCAGAAACTCATTAGGATTGGCTACATTAGGGGTGTGTGGCCTAACATGCAAAGGAGTTCCTGCTCCAAAAAAAGCCCTGGGTTTGGACAACAAACAAGGTAAACAGAACCAGAAGCAAAAGGTGGGTGTGGCTGGATAACCACACTTCAGGTAACACATGGGGGTGCGTCCTAATGTGCTAATGAGCTGTGCTGTCAGAGGTGTGGCCTAATAGGCTAATGAGTTCCTGCTGTTGGGTGTGGCCTATTATGCTAATGAGTTCCTGCTGGACTTTTTCTACAAAAAGAGCCCTGTTAATAACATTTTCAAAATGTTTAAATAATTTACTAATAACAAAGCACAATTGCTAGTATAAAATTCATTTCGGGCAAGCCACAGTCAAATGGAATGCCTTCACAGGTGTCAACCAAAGGCCTGGCGGAACAGCTCCGTCGTTGCAGGCCCTGCGGAATTGAAGAAGATCCCGTAGGGCCCTGGTCTCAATAGGGAGCGTGTTCCACCAGGCTGGGGCCAGGACAGATGGGAACCCCTCCCCCATCTGAAGCCTGGTTTTAATCGGCCAGGGTGGTAGAGTCTTTGGGTGTATAAGCTGCCCTGCTGGTCGAAGAAGTGGGGCCAGTCCCTGAAATCAAACCAATGAGCACACAAGGATTTCTCTGCTGGATCAGAATTTCCTCATCAAAGGCTCCTAAGTAAGCTCCATAGTCATGGGATAAAAGGACAAGGCCTCTTGTGGATCAAAAGCTGGCTAATTAATAGGAAACAGAGAGTGAGTATAAAAGGGAAATTTTCTCAGTGGAGGGTGGTAATCAGTGGGGTACCGCAGGGATCAGTACTCGGTCCGATGCTTTTTAACTTGTTCATTAATGATTTGGAGTTGGGAGTAAACAGCGAAGTGGCTAAATTTGCAGATGACATGAAGTTGTTCAGGGTGGTGAGAACCAGGGAGGATTGTGAGGCACTCCAAAGGGATCTGTTGAGGATGGGCGAGTGGGCGTCAATGTGGCAAATAGGATTCAATGTGGCCAAGTGCAAAGTGATGCACACTGGGGCCAAAAATCCTAGCTATAAATACACGTTGATGGGGTCCCAACTGGCAGAGACTGACCAAGAGAGAGATCTTGGAGTCGTAGTAGATAACTCAATGAAAATGTCTAGACAGTGTGCAACTGCAATAAAAAAGGCCAACGCTATGCTGGGAATTTATGAGGAAGGGAATTGAAAACAGATCAGCCGGTATCATCATGCCCCGTATAAATCGATGGTATGTCCTCATTTGGAGTACTGTGTACAGTTCTGGTCACCACACCTCAAAAAGGATATTATAGCATTGGGAAAAGTGCAGAAAAGGGCAACTAGAACGATCAAAGGGTTGGAACACTTTCCCTATGAAGAAAGGTTAAAGCGTTTGTGGCTTTTCAGCTTGGAGAAACGACGGCTGAGGGGTGACATGACTGAGGTTTACAAGATTATGCATGGGACAGAGCAGGTCGAGAAAGAAGTCCTTTTCTCCCCTTCTCACAAGACAAGAACTCCTCGTGGCCACTCCATGAAATTGCTGGGTTAGAACAGATAAAAGGAAGTCCTTCTTCACCCCAAGTGATTAACACATGGAATTCACTGCCACAGGAGGTGGTGGCGGCTACAAGCATGGATGGCTTTAAGAGGGAATTGGATAAGCATATGGAGCAGAGGTCCATCAGTGGCTATTAGCCACAAGGTATAGGTGGGAACTCTCAGTCTGGGGCAAGGGATGCTCTGTCTTCTTGGTGCTCGGGGGCGGGGCGACAGTGGAAGGGCTTCTGGTGTCCTGGCCCCACTGCTGGACCTCCTGATGGCACCTGGTATTTCTGGCCACTGTGTGACACAGAGTGTTGGACTGGGTGGGCCATTGGCCTGATCCAACATTGGCTTCTCTTATGTTCTTATGTTCAACTGGGTCGACACCTTTTCCCCAACACGGGCTATCCAGGGGCTTGTTGAATGGCCCCGCCCCCCTCTTCTTAGCACCCCCCACCTAGTGCCTTTGGAGACCTGATCCTGGGGTCATAGGTCCTCCCAGACTCCGAAGGGTCACCCCTGAGGAGGAGGAGGAAGAGAATCCATGGCACAAAAAGAGCCTCTTTGGGATTGATTCATAAGAACATAAGAACATAAGAGATGCCAATGTTGGATCAGGCCAAAGGCCCATCCAGCCCAACACTCTGTGTCACACAGTGGCCAGATATACCAGGGGCCTTCAGGAGGTCCAGCAGGGGGGCCAAGACATTAGAAGCCCTCCCACTGTTGACTCCTCCAAGCACCAAGAAGACAGAGCATCACTTGCCCCAGGTAAAACCTCATCATACCTTGGGGCTAATAGCCACTGATGGACCTCTGCTCCATATGTTTATCTAATTCCCTTTTGAAGCCGTCCATGCTTGTAGCTGCCACCACTTCCTGTGGCAGTGAATTCCAAGTGTTAATCACTCTTTGGGTGAAGATTCGTGATCAGACGCCGCACTGCCGGAAGGACACGCTCACAGAGCGGGGGAGTCGTCTCTTTTTTTACGTGTTTTATCGATGACTGTCTTAAGCGGACTGTTTGTACGGCCCGTAATGATTACAGCCAGGTTAGCAACGCGGGTCAGGACATAGGATTTCTGGCTCGGAGGAGGACCCACAGCTCATGAAGCCCATTTTATTGGACATGTAAGCTCGATCAAGGGCGTAGACTTTCCAATTTCCCGGGGGGGGCTGGGGCTGGGCCTGGGCCAGAGGCATTGCTAAGTCATTAAAAGAACTGGGGCAAAATAAGCTGGGGCCGGCCCTGATGACATCATAGGGAGGAGCTAGTGATATCACAGGCATGGTTACTATCTATGGAGGTGGACCCATGTGGGATTTAGGGATGGGCTCCCCAGAAATTTAGGGAGGCCTGGGAACTGCCCTAGCAATGTCCCTGGGCTGTGCTAACCCCAGGAACAGTTGCCTTCTTAGCACACTGCTTAGAAACTTAGAAAGCCCCCCACACACCCCACACTGGAATAAGAACATAATATCAGGCCATACCACATTGCAATAAAGCCCCTAGAACTGTATACAGAAATACTGAGCTTCCCTACCATTTGCCACAACTAGCCCACCACACAAGAAGAAGAAGAGATTGGATTTATACCCCTTGCCCTTCACTACCAGAAGGAGTCTCAGAGTGGCTTACAAACTCCTTTCCCTTCCCCTCCCCACAACAGACACCCTGTGAGGTAGGAGGGGCTGAGAGAGCTCTTGCCAGAAACTGCTCTTCTTCAAGGACAGCTCTTATCAGAACTATGGCTTGCCCAAGGTCATCCAGCCAGGTGCAAGTGGAGTAGTGGGGAACCAAACCCGGTTCTCCCAGATTAGAGTCCGCACACTTAACCACTACACCAAACTATGACACAACCAGGATCAAGACTCCTAAGTGGACCAACAGACAGGCATACACTTGTTTGAGAAACTGAGTATTACATTACAACACCTCTGGAACATTACAGATCAGTAGAGGTTGCAATCTGCACAGTGGTCAGAGTTGCAGATTGGTGTGGGGAGACCCAGGTTTGTATTCTCACTCTGCTTGCTGAGTGACCCCAGGCCAAATGTCCCCTTCTTTACTTAACCTACCCCACAGGGTTGTTGTGAGGGTAACACACACACAATTTTTAAAAAGGTGTTCAAAAGTTGGAACTATTGGAAGGGGAAGGACTTGCCTAGGGCACCACTGGATCTAGGGCTGGTCCTGCATACATGCAGCTGGGATGAATCTGAATTAGCATTACAGAGTAGGACTGTAGGACTCGCCTTGTGTCCTCAGAACAAGATGCTGCAGGGACTGATGGAAAAATAAAATGACAGAAAAAACAAATGGTAGGCAGTTTAATGGTTTAGGGTACTTAAATCCTGTCTTGAGTCACTAAACTGTGTGCAACAATAGTGCACCGTCCAATGGTGTGTGGATCCAGTTCTGGCACTGGAAACAAAACACAACCAGGGGATTGTTAGCTTCCTAAATGCCCAAATTTCATTCCAGGACTTTCAAAGGCTTCTGCAACCAGCCTGAATTCATAC
>NW_015176491.1:48520-58937 GCF_001447785.1 Gekko japonicus | reverse complement strand
ACAAAAGTTTTTTTTTTTTTAATTTGCAAACCCACCCCCTTCTCAGGCAGGCTTGTGGAGGCACTTTTTACACACACACACAAACAAACGTTTTTTTTTTATTTGCAAACGCACCCCCTTCTCAGGCAGGCTTGTGGAGGCACTTTTTACACACACAGACACACACACAGGTTTTTTTCTTTACCTCTTAACGAGGGCCTGGGAAAGCAGGGAGGGAGGTTGTGAGGCCTTTCTTCTTTCTCTCAGGAGCCGGACTGAGAGGAGGGCTGCTGGGGGGGGCGGGGGCTTGCTACATGTCCCCACCCCCTGGCCTCCTCTCTCCCGGAGAATGTGCTGGTGAGCTGCTCTGGCCCTAAAAGACGCCTGGTTGCAGCTGCCTCTTGCAGAGGTGAAATTTGTCCTGATCAGTCCTCCAAGGCCAGGGGCTCAGGGAGGCAGGAGAACGTTTCGCCCGGCCCCCTCCCCCGCCCCCTCCCGTCGCAGATGCCTGCTGCGGAGAACAGCAGCTGCGGGACCATAACTTTTAAAGAGCCCATAATGAGAGCTGGGGGAGCCTGGCGCCGGCTTGGGAGGGCAAGGGTGGGCGGGGCTTCTGGGAAATTTCGGGGGTGGCGCAAGCCCCTCAGCCCCCCCGCAGATTACGCCGGTGAGCTCGATGCCTTTTGATGGTTAAGAGAAGAAATTGCCATCCGGGAGTTCCCCCACTTGAAATCTTGCATCTGCCACGGGGATTTTCACAAAGCGGACTTTGGCACGCTCTTTCCCCCTCAGCCAAAGAGCCCTGCCCTCCGTCCACAATACAGGGACAGCGCCGGCCTACCTTACATGGCTGTTGTGACTGCAGTGTTTCCTCTAAGCTGAGTGAGTGTGAGCCAGCTCACAGTTGTTTAGCCTCCGGCGCGCACATTCTTGTCTTCGCTCAGGAAGGACGGCTCCAGAGCAAACCGAAGTTGTGCAGCAGAAAAACCGCTCACTCACAACTTTCATGCCGGCAGCTCACAAAGTAGAAATCTTGCTCACAAGACTCCACCGCATAGAGGGAGCATCGGTTGTGAGGGTTGCAAGATAATGCTCTGCACGCAGAGAGTCCTATAAAAATACTGTTCTGGTATCAAGCAAACGAGAGTCACATAACAGGAAGAATCCAGCTTGAGCTAGACAGAGAGACTCCCGAATTCCCTGAGGTCTAAAAATCTAGCAAGGGGGCAGGGATAAATCCGGGGAGGGGTGTCTCCTGTTTCCCCAAATGATGCCCCCCCCCGCTAGCAAGACGATTGCAGCCATACAAGGAAAGGAGGGTTACCAATTAGCCCAAAAAGAAGCACTGCAATGGAAGGGGAAGGGATTGCTCCCTGGGGCGAACTGCCAGGATCTGTGCAAAAGCTGGAAATCTGGGTGGGTTGACAATACGTGGGGTTACAGTTGGCATGTCTCTGAAAGTCAACATTTTCTCCGTCTTACCTGAGGGGCTAGGAGACAGCCCTGTTTTGAGTCTCCCAGCAACCCCACGAAGGAGGCTTGACGTGCTCACCCAGCGAGCTTCATGCCGGAGAATGGATTCGAATGGCACAGACAATAGCACACAGAACCGCCAGTTCTCCCTGTGTCTTTCCAGGCCTGAAACAAATGCCATCTGGGCTCAGCAAGGACCCTCCGTCAAAACATCAGAAGAGCCCTGATGGATCAGACAAGTGGTCCACCTAGTCCAGCATCCTGGCTCACACAGTGGCCTCAACCAGTCCCTCTGGAGGTCTAATAACAGGGCAGAGAGGCCGAGGCCTCCCCCTGATAAGAACATCAGAAGAGCCTACATGGACCAGACCGGTGAGGGTCCATCTAGTCCAGCATCCTGGCTCACACAGTGGCCTCAACCAGTCCCTCTGGAGGTCTAATAACAGGGCAGAGAGGCCGAGGCCTCCCCCTGATAAGAACATCAGAAGAGCCTACATGGACCAGACCGGTGAGGGTCCATCTAGTCCAGCATCCTGGCTCACACAGTGGCCTCAACCAGTCCCTCTGGAGGTCTAATAACAGGGCAGAGAGGCCGAGGCCTTCCCCTGATAAGAACATCAGAAGAGCCTACATGGACCAGACCGGTGAGGGTCCATCTAGTCCAGCATCCTGTCTCACACAGCAGCCATCTGGTTCCTCTGGAGGGCCAACAACAGGGCAGAGAGGCCGAGGCCTTCATAAGAACATCAGAAGAGCCCTGCTGGATCAGACCGGTGGTCTATCTAGTCCAGGATCCTATCTCACACAGCGGCCGACCAGTTCCTCTGGAGGGCCAACAACAGGGCACAGAGGCCGAGGCCTTCATAAGAACATCAGAAGAGCCCTGCTGGGTCACACTGACGGTCCATCTAGTCCAGCATCCTGTCTCACACAGTGGCCAACCAGTTCCTCTGGAGGGCCAACAACAGGGCAGAGAGGCTGAGGCCTTCATAAGAACATCAGAAGAGCCCTGCTGGGTCACACTGATGGTCCATCACATCCAGCCTCCTGTCTCACACAATGGCCAAGCAGTTCCTCTGGAGGTCCAGCAACCAGGCAGAGAGGATGAGGCCTTCCCCTAAGAAGAACATCAGAAGAGCCTTGCTGGATCAGACCAGTGAGGGTCCATCCAGTCCACCATCCTGTCTCACACAGTGGACAACCAGTTTCTCCCCAGGGCCAGCAACAGGGCAGAGAGGCCGAGGCCTTCCCCTGATGAGAACACCAGCTGGATCAGACCAGTGAGGGTCCATCCAGTCCAGCCTCCTGTCTCACACAGTGGCCAACCTGTTCCTCTGGAGGGCCGACAACAGGGCAGAGAGGCCAAGGCCTTCATAAGAACATCAGAAGAGCCCTGCTGGGTCAGACCAGTGAGGGTCCATCCAGTCCAGCCTCCTGTCTCACACAGTGGCCAACCTGTTCCTCTGGAGGGCCGACAACAGGGCAGAGAGAGGCCGAGGACTTTCTCTGATGTTGCCTCCTGGCTCTGGGATTCAGAGGTTTAGTGCCTCTGAATGTGGACGTTAGCCACCATGGCTAACAGCCCTTGATAGACCATGAATTGATCTAATCCCCTTTTCAAGCCATTTATTCCTTTGGCCATCACTACATCCTCTGGCAGCGAGCTCCATATCTGATCTGAATCACTCTCTGTGTAAAGTGGTATTTCCGTCCTGAGCCTACTGCCCATCAGCTTCACCGGATGCCCTTTGAGTTCCAGCCTTTTGGGAGAGGGAGCAAAAAGTTCTCTTGGTCAACTCTCTGCATCCCATGCACAATGTCACAAACCTCAGCCATGTTCCACCTTAGTCGTCTCTTTTCTCAACTGAGACGTCTCAGACTCTTCAGTCTTTCCTCCTAGGAAAGGTGCTCCAACTCCCTCCCTCTTCCTGGAAATGATAAAAGGACAGGTGGAAACCCATTCTTAGGGCTCTTTGTTTTTTGATGACCCTCTTGGCCTTTAAAGCAGGGGTGTCAAACTTGCGGCCCAGGGGGCTGGATCAGCCCCCCCCCAGAGGGCTTCTATCAGGCCCGCAGTGGAACTGGCCGTCTTCTGCTTCTTCTAGTTCTGCTGCCGCTGCATCATCGCAGGTTTGCAGCATACAGATACACCCCTGAACAGCAGACTCAAGACTGCAACGGCACAGACATCCCGATGCAATAATCCAGAGCAAGAGGTGTCCGTTATCGGACACTGTTCAATGAACAAAATATTGCAAGAGTGCTGAGGCTTTAAGCATGTTTTCATTTTAAGTAAAAAAGGAAAAAATCCGAGCGAGCGGACGCGCAACATCTTGCTCTCCAAGGGGCACTTCAGAGAGGCTGAGGACCACATTTCCCGCTGCCGTCAGATGTCAGTCGAAGGTGAAGCCGGGAATGCTGCGCGTGCATCCCATCTGAGCCGTCCAAATTACCCTTTGAAAGGGGACAGTGACAGGCGCCTGCAGATAATTGGCTCCTTTTATGAAGTCTCTGCCCTGTGAGTTTCCATCGTGGGCTAATGGGGTGGAAAGCACTCTGCTGGCAGTGCCGCGGAACCCTGTGCAGCCAAACCGCTGCATGTGCCAGCCGGCAACCCACCCCCATCCGCGCAGCTCCCGCTGCCTCTCCCCAAAGTTATCTGCCCAGATTGGAAAAACTCATATTTCCTCCCAATCCGTAGCTCCCCCAGACACAGCGCTACATCTACCTCCGAATGTCCTTTGGCTCAAATGAGGCTCACATTAATAGCTATTATTATAAGGTCCGCGAGGTGTAATTGGTTTAATCATCAGGTTGGGTCAATCGATTAACGCTCTGGTTGGTTTATCAGTGGGGGCCGGTTCAGTGAGAGCCAGTTTGGTGTAGCGGTTAGGAGCGCGGACTCTAATCTGGGAGAGCCGGGTTTGAGTCCCCCACGCCGTTGCGTGCAGCTGCTGGGGTGACCTTGGGTCAGTCACAAGTTCTCTCAGAGCTGTTCTCTCAAGGGCGGTTCTTGAAAGAGCTCTCTCAGCCCCACCCGCCTCCCAGGGTGTCTGTTGTGGGGAGGGGGAGGGAAAGGAGATTGTCAGCTGCTCTGAGACTCCTTCAAGTAGTGAAGGGTGGAGTATAAATCCAATCTCTTCTCTTCTTTTTCTTCTAATCAGATGACAAGTGGGGGCACAGAGGCATCCGTGGGGGAAACGCTACCGTTCATGGACTAGATCTGTGGGATCGAGCTCACAGTGGCGCTGAAATCAGGGTTCCCTCTAAGCTGAGTTAGTGTGAGCCAGCTCACAGTTTTTTAGCCTCCGGCTCACACATTTTTGTCTTAGCTCAGGAAGGAGGGCTCCACAGCAAGCTAATCTATGCAGCAGCCAAATCACTTGCTCACAACTTTGATGTCGGTAGCTCACAAAGTAGAATTTTTGCTCACAGGACTCCACAGCTTAGAGGGAACATTGGCACTGATCCTGTTTCAATCCTGGGGTGTGACTCCCCTGGGAAACGAATCTCTCCCCGTAAAGAAGTCCCTTTCTTCTCCCCAGGGATAACCTTGCCTCCGCTGATTACCTTCTACATTATCTGACGTCCTCCGCCGCCTCCCGGATGGTGTACCTAAGCTGAAGTTTTGGTACTCTGCAAATGTATTTACATTTAATAGATTAATTAATCAGTTTAAAAGGGCAGGTGATTAATCAGCGGGGAACTGTTTAGGTGTTTGACAGTCCTAATTATTCCGAGCTTTGTTTCCATCACACGTTTAATTTGCAAAAGATGGTTTGCAGTCTTCGCTCCGCTCTCGACACCGGCGAGCGCCACAGATAGGTGTCTATCAACCCCCCCCCACATACACACCTCTCATTAATGGAGGGGTGGGGGCGGATAAGAGTGGAGAGGGCCACCTGAGCCATATGGCCCATTTCCAAAGAATCATAGAATCACAGAGTTGGAAGGGGCCACAGAGGCCAACTAGTCCAGCCCCCTGACAAGTGTTCGTCCAGCCGCTGCTTCAAGACTGTCAGGGAGGGGGAGCTCACCACCTCCCCAGGCAGCCGATTCCCCTGTTGCACGACTCTGACTGTAAAAAGGTTTTCCCTAAGATCCAGCCGGTCCCTTCCCGCCCTTCATTTAAACCCATGATTGCGAGCCCTGGCCTCTGCTGCCAATAGGAACAGCTCCCTGCCCTCCTCCGAGTGACAGCCCTTCAAAGATTTCAAGAGAGCCATCCTGTCCCCCCTCGACCTCCTCGTCTCCAGATTGAACCTTCCCAAGTCCCTCAGCCTTTCCTCGCAGGGCTTCTTGGTCTCCAGGCCCCCGATCATTCTCGTCGCTCTCCTCGGCACCCGCTCCGTTCTGCCCACATCCTTGTTGAAGTGAGGCCTCCAGAACTGAACACAAGACTCCAGGTGCGGCCTGACCCATGCAGTGTACAGCGGGACTAGGACATCTTGCGATCTGGATGTTCTGCCTCTGTTGACACACCCCAAGATCGCATTAGCCTTTTTTGTCGCTGCATCACACGGGCTGCTCATATTTATTTTATTTATATTTATTTATTTATTTTTAACGTTGTTTTTATTCTTATTTCAACATGTTTAAACAAAATAACAGTTACCAACTTGATACACAAGATCGCATTAGCCTTTTTTGTCGCTGCATCACACGGGCCGCTCATATTTATTTTATTTTTATTTATTTATTTATCCCGCCCATCCAACATGGGCTCAGGGCGGCGAAGGCCATACGTGAAACAATAAAAGCATAAACAATCATTACCTATAAAACAGTTAAAAGTCGGTGCTCAACCCGTACCCCAAGATCTTGTTCACACACCCCGTTGTTCCCCAACCGGTATGCACATGCCTCATTTTTGTTACCCAGATGTAGAACTCGGCGCTTATCCTTGTTAAATTGCATCTTGGTCCACCTCCACCCACTTCTCCGGCGTGTTCAGATCTCGTTGGATTCTATCCCTATCTTCTGGCGTGTTTGCTGCTGCTCTCAAGAAGGTGTTCGCCCCACCTGTCTCGTCATGAGGCTGCGGCATCTGGGACGAGTTCGAATGCTATCGCCAGGCAATCCGGGAAGCCAAGGGTTTCTCCTTGCAAAGACCCAGACAAACCTTGGCCTCCGCAACCCTGAGAGACAGTGTGGTGTAGTGGCTAAGGTGTCGCCTAGGATCTTGGAGACGCGGGTTCAGATCCCCACACCTCAGTGAAGTTTGTTGGAATGGCCTTGAAACAGTCGCCGCCTCTCAGCTTCTCTCTGCTTTACGGGGCCGTTGTAAGGATAAAGTGAGCCACGTCAAGAGAGCCACGGTCGCTTCCTCGAGTTCTGCGGAAGAACGGCAAGATGGTGGTACACGGTGCCATCCAGTTGGAGAGCCAGTTTGGTGTGGTGGTTAAGTGCATGGACTCTAATCTGGGAGGACTGGGTTCGATTCCCCACGCCTCCACATGCAGCTGCTGGATGACCCTCGGCAAGCCACAGTTCTCTCAGAGCTGTTCTCTCAAGGGCAGTTCTCGGGAGAGCTCTCTCAGCCCCACCGACCTCACAGGGTGTCTGTGGTGGGGAGGGGAAGGGAAAGGAGATTGTCAGCTGCTCTGAGACTCCGAGTGAAGGGCGGGGTATAAATCCAATCTGGGAGAACCGGGTTTGATTCCCCCACTCCTCCACTCACAGCTGCTGGATGACCTTCGGCAAGCCATAGTTGTGATAAGAGCTGTCCTTGAAAAGAGCAGTTTCTGTCAGAGCTCTCTCGGCCCCGCCTGCCTCACAGGGTTCCTGTTGTGGGGGGGCAAAGGGAAAAGAGTTTGTAAGCTGCTCTGAGACTCCTTCCGGTAGTGAAGGGCAGGGTATAAATCTAATCTCCTCCTCCTCCTCCTCCTCCTCCTCCTCCTCCTCTTCCTCTTCTTCTTCTTCTTGCGACCCTGAAGGTTTTTCAAGGCCAGACACAGACAGAGGTGTTTTGCCATTGCCTGCCTCCGTGTACCGACCCTGGACTTCCTTGGTGGTCGCCCATCCAAGTCCAAACTAGGGCCAGCCCTGCTTAGTTTACAAGGTCTGATGAGACTGGACTAGCTTGGATCATCCAGGACAAGCCGAGGACAAGGGTAAGATAAAAATGCACTATTTAGATCATCTAGAGAGCCCGTTTTGTGCAATGGTTAAGAGCGCGGACCGATGTTCCCGCTAAGCTGAGTGAGTGTGAGGCTAGCTCACAGCTTTTTAGCCTCCGGCTCACACACTTTTGTCTTAGCTCAGGAAGGACGGGACTCCAGAGCAAACTAATTTATGCAGCAGCCGATGGCTCGCTTACAACTTTAACGCCAGTTGCTCACAAAGTAGAATCTTTGCTCACAAGACTCCACAGCTTAGAGGGAGCATTGGCATGGACTCTAATTTGGAAGAACTGGGTTTGATTCCCCTCCCTCCTCCTCATGCAGCTGCTGGTGTGACCTTGGGTCAGTCACAAGTCCTCTCAGAGCTGTTCTCTCACAAGCAGTCCTCGAAAAAGCTCTCTTAGCCCCACCTGCCTCACAGGGTGTCTGTTGTGGGGAGGGCAGGGGTCATTTTGTAGAAAAAGAGGTACAGGAGCTCATTAGCATAACTTATTAGCGTAACTTCTTTGCATATGTCACACCCCCTGACATCACCGGACGTGTGTCAGAAGGCAACACCCACCGCTCAGGCTCCACTGGACTGTTTTGGATTGCTAGCTATGGGGGGGGGGAATGCACAGATCTCCCCTCACAGAGGAGGGAGAGCTTGTACCTGAAGGCAGGCCGCGGGGCACTCTGCAACTTACCCAGCTGCTTCTTGCTCCTTGTGGCCTGACTGAGGGCTGCTGGGAGCAGGGGGTGGGGCTTGTTGCATGTGCCCGCCCCCTGGGCTCCTTACTGCCGGAGCTCTGCTCCTGTGCGCTCCCACAGGAAATGACCCCTGGGGGAGGGGAAGGGAAAAGGAGACTGTAAGCCACACTGAGACTCTTTTGGGGAGTGAAGGGCAGGGTATAAATCCAATCTCTTCTTCTTCTTCCTGGTCTTGTCCCCAGAGACCCCGGGAATCGAACTCTGGACCTACCGCGTGCTAACCAGGTGGTGTGCCACTGAGCTGCAGGCCTGCCAGTCCTCTGGTTCCCGTGCCCAGTGACATGCAAAGAGAACAAAGTGGTCCGCACAGTCCCCTCGACCCGTTGTAGTGGCGGCCCCCTCCATTGTTCCTCTATCTCTCACGCTCTGTTTCCCCGCCTACGTTCCCTGCAGATGTTTTTTTAGGTAAAAAAGAAATTCTCTATTAAGCGCGAGGTGTTTGTGCTCACACAATAATTGCTCCCTCGTTATCTCCGTAATTACAGCCTGTTGGCCTAAGCTGGGCTTCACTGGAGGCGTTCGCTTGCAAAGTAGCTCAGATCCGCCGGTGGAATTGATGGTTGGGGGCGGAAGCGATTGGGGGCCTAAAATTCCACTCCACTAGATCATGAGCGAGATGTGTGAAAGGGGTCCCGGGAAGGAACGAAACAGCCAAGGGACTTGTCCACGATCGATGGGGAAATCCATCACAAACGGAAGTGGATTCGTCTCCGTTACACCCCGGGAAAGCACTACACTCTCAGGGCCGGCTCACTCACTAGGCGAACTAGGCGATCGCCTAGAGCAGGCCGGCCTTTAGGGGCGCCAAGCTGCACCCGGCCCCGTACTCTGGGAGTTTCTTGATTATTTGTGTTTTTCATTCTTCCTAAAAATGTATTTTTTTTGAAAAGTGGGGGGGACCATGGGGGGGGGGGGGGCGCCAGAAGGGATCCTCGCCAAGGGTGCAAAATAAGCTGGGGCCGGCCCTGTACACTCTTCACAGAACAACTTGCTGGTGATCCCTGTCCCTAGAGTGATTCGGCTGTGCTCAGTCAGGGACAGGGCCTTCTCGGCACTGGCCCCGACCTGGTGGAACTGTCTGCTGAATAACATCAGGGCCCTGCGGGATCTTATGCAAATTCCACAGGGCCTGCAATGCAGAGATGTTCCGCCAGGCGTTTGATCGAGGGCAGCGACGGTTGACATCATGGCTGGTGCTCTACCCCACCTGAAGCTCCTCTCCCTTGTAAGTTATTCCCTCCTCATGCCCACGAAGCACTCACAGACCAGGAACGGAACTACAAAACACAAATTTGCCACTTGCTATAATATCTCACTGTCAATGTTCCCTCTAAGCTGTGGAGTCTTGTGAGCAAAAATTCTACTTTGTGAGCTACTGGCATTAAAGTTGTGAGTGAGCAGTTTGCTCTGGAGCCATCCTTCCCGAGCTTGGACAGAAATGTGTGAGCCAGAGGCTAAAAAACTGTGAGCTAGCTCACACTGACTCAGCTTAGAGGGAACACTGGTCACTGTATATAATATGTCGGATATGGCTTTATGGTTTCTTAAAAGCTTTAAATCTGTTCATTGCCTAGAGCCCCACATTGGTGGGGATTAAGGGATTCACAAATGGACTTAAATAAATAAATAAGCCCCACGCGTCCCCGCTCGCTTTCTAAAGGCCCTTGACAGGTGCCGGGAAAGGTGTTGGCGGGCAGCGTGGCGCCCCAAGGGCACCCCGTTGGAGACCCCAGGCCTAAGCAGAGCTCTCACCTTAATGGACTCCACCAAGTCGTCCAGCAGGAAAAGGCGCTCTATGGACCGAGTGCCTGAGGCTGGCACCCTACCTGGACCCCGGTTCCTTGTGGAGCCTACCCCCCCCCCCCAAAAAAAAAAGTGTGAAGCACTCACAGACCAGATGGGAGGGAACTGCAAAAAAAATTGCCACTTGCTTTTAATTATTGTATAATGCTGGATCTGGCTTTTGTATGTTTTTATGGTTTTTGAATGCTGTGCATGACCTAGAACCCCACGGTCATGGGGATTAGACGATCAATAAATGGGAAGGGAGGGAGGGAGAAAGGGAGGAAGGAGGGAGGGAGGAGGGAGGGAGG
>NW_015176491.1:44038-48240 GCF_001447785.1 Gekko japonicus | reverse complement strand
GAGAGAGAGAAAGAAAGAAAGAAAGAAAGAAAGAAAGAAAGAAAGAAAGAAAGAAAGAAAGAAAGAAAGAAAGAAAGAAAGAAAGAAAGAAAGAAAGAAAGAAAGAAAGAGAGACTCTGGGTTGTCTGGGTTGCAGCACAATGCCCTGCACAAGGCCTCTGGATTTTCTCAGAGGGGCTCAAGAGGGCCAGACTTGGCACCCAGGAGGTCCGGATCCATCGCACGGCTTGCAGCGCATCACTCTCTCAGCCTCGAGTCCTCTCCTGGAAAACGAGGGTGCCCGACCACCTTTCTTTTTGTAAGGCGACACGGATCCCGACAACTCCAGGAACGCTCCACAAACTTGCAAAATGCTATGCAGATCCAAGAGCCGATGGGGGGAGGGAACGTGCTCCGGCTTGGGGAAGGAGACCGCTTCTTCTCCCTTCCTTCCTTCCTTCCTTCCCTCCATCTCCTGAAAGGTCACCTGGAAATAAGTCTATTAGCAGCCGCTAATAAATCTCACCTCCCCGACACTCCCCATTACTCCCCCAAGAAGGCTTGTCCTTTCAAGGAGGCAAACCCAGGCCCGGGCTGGGGAGAAGACTTTTTGCAATTGCTCCCCCCAGATGTGGCACTTGAAGCCCACTTGGTCGTCGTCTTCTTCTTCTTCTTCTTCTTCTCCTTCTTCTTCTTCTTCTTCTTCTCCTTCTTCTTCTTCTTCTTCTTCTCCTTCTTCTTCTTCTTCTTCTTCTCCTTCTTCTTCTTCTTCTTCTTCTCCTTCTTCTTCTTCTTCTTCTTCTCCTTCTTCTTCTTCTTCTTCTTCTCCTTCTTCTTCTTCTTCTTCTTCTCCTTCTTCTTCTTCTTCTTCTTCTCCTTCTTCTTCTTCTTCTTCTTCTCCTTCTTCTTCTTCTTCTTCTTCTCCTTCTTCTTCTTCTTCTTCTTCTCCTTCTTCTTCTTCTTCTTCTTCTCCTTCTTCTTCTTCTTCTTCTTCTTCCTCTTCTTCCTCTTCATCCTCTTCTTCCTCCTCTTCCTCTTCCTCCCTTGGTGGTCCCCCTTCCAAGCACCGACCCTGCTGAGCCTCCGACTTATGGCCACCCCAGCAAGGGGCTTCCGAGGCAAGGGAGAAGCAGAAGTGGTTTGCCCTTGCCTTCCTCTGCAGAGCCTTCCTTGGTGGTCCCCCTTCCAAGCACCGACCCTGCTGAGCCTCCGACTTATGGCCACCCCAGCAAGGGGCTTCCGAGGCAAGGGAGAAGCAGAAGTGGTTTGCCCTTGCCTTCCTCTGCAGAGCCTTCCTTGGTGGTCCCCCTTCCAAGCACCGACCCTGCTGAGCCTCCGACTTATGGCCACCCCAGCAAGGGGCTTCCGAGGCAAGGGAGAAGCAGAAGTGGTTTGCCTTTGCCTTCCTCTGCAGAGCCTTCCTTGGTGGTCCCCCTTCCAAGCACCGACCCTGCTGAGCCTCCGACTTATGGCCACCCCAGCAAGGGGCTTCCGAGGCAAGGGAGAAGCAGAAGTGGTTTGCCCTTGCCTTCCTCTGCAGAGCCTTCCTTGGTGGTCCCCCTTCCAAGCACCGACCCTGCTGAGCCTCCGACTTATGGCCACCCCAGCAAGGGGCTTCCGAGGCAAGGGAGAAGCAGAAGTGGTTTGCCCTTGCCTTCCTCTGCAGAGCCTTCCTTGGTGGTCTCCCAAATACTGACCCTGATACTCGTTCCAGGGTCGCTATGCAGAGGCAGACCATCGCCAACCACCCCCGAACATCTCTTGCCTTGAAGATCCTATGAGGTTCCCATCAGTTGGCTACAACCCAGTGGCCATTCAGACAAATGCCAGCTCAGGTGTGGGCCCACCTAAGACTGCCCCGAATTCTGTCCCCTGCTCTGACCAGTGTGGAGAAGACTGAACCGAGAAGGGGATAATAGTGTGAGTCAGTAGGTGTGAGCTTGTGGGATGGGGCGGTGTCCATTCGTCTCACCAGCCCTTCTCCTTGGCCGCATGGCTTCCCTCGCTCCTTCCTGCTAGCCATGCGCTGGGGACTCATCAATCATGCTTAGGGCTTTCCGCCTGGCGCAATCGTTGGGCCTGCGACCGGAGTGCATTAATCATCACAGTGGAGTGGCGTGTCTACGGAGGGCAAGAGACAAGGAGTTTCCGCACAACATGGGGATCCTGGCATGCGGAGACGCGAAACTAAGGCTGACAGCCACGGGGCCCGCTCCGCCATCTCGTCGTGTGTTTCTGCATAAGGGAGGGGGCACAAAGGTACATCGCCGATACAGGGTGTATGTTAAGTGCCGTCAAGTCCCTTCCAAATTAACGTCCACCAAAACGTCCTCTTGTTAACAGATCACTGATGGAGCCGGGTCTTGTTCGGGGGGGGGGGACAGGGGCGGCGGGCGGGGAACAGGGGTGTCTATCTGGATCGTGTCTTTGGCTCCACGTTCAACACGACCCTCTCTTACCCATTCTATCAGGGACAGCGGAGCGGCGCACAGCATCCCCGGCTTAATAATTCAGCGCGGTACATCCTAAAGTGACCGCGTTACACAAGTTCTCATTTATTCCCGTACATTAGACATGCTAGTTTGAGTCTGTCGCCGCCCGCAGAAAGCAGCGCAAAACACCTCGTACGGTTCTTAAAAGCTCCCTGCATTCTCTCTAGATGTAAGTGTCGCGGAGATCCACTTGTTCTCCCTCGTCTGAGTCTTCTCGGAGTTGTCAAAGAGACCCAGAAAGTCCCCGTTCCAGTAATGGATCTCTGATCTCAGATGTGGCCCATCTGAAAACCTCCAAGACAGCCTCTTCTACCACCAAACTGTTCTCTGTCCACCCATTAATGCCTTTCTGGTCTTCAGTGGACAGCCTGAAGAACCATTCCCACCCCCCCCCCCCCCGTCATCCTCCTGACATCTTACGAAATATTCAAAGACTCTCCCCCGGATTCACCCCTTAATCTCCTTTTCTCCCAGCTCAACACTCCAAATTCCTTCTGCCTGCCCTCTTTTACGATTTGTCTCCCAGACACTGCCAACATCTTTACAAGAGTTCCTCTGATTCCTTTCCAGTTCTCCAGCTTCCTCCTTAAGCCCCATCTGCCTTTTGACAGCCTTTGAATTTGTATCTACGGGCGTTCAGTTCCCGGGCCCACGGTTATCTTCTTCACCCATGTTCCCCCCCCCCAAGCCTCCTGCCAGGACCTCCTCTGCCTTCGCCCTTCCCTCTCTTTACTTCACCTCTTGTCCCGTCAAGATAAAACCAGCGAAAGCAAGTGGGCCGTGCCAGGGCCATAAAAGGGCAAACCCCTTTCGCCGGGTTCCACAGTGGAAACAAAAAACCGTTCTTGGCACACTGACCTGCCCTTGATCCAAGGCCACAGAGAGAACAGTGACGGCTCTAGCATCCTTCTCGTGTTGGGCCTCCTGCCCACAAATTGCTAAGCGAGGCTTAGAGAGGATTGGCCTTGAGTCACCAAAACAATGGGAAGCAGGTTCTGGGCATCACAGTCTGTGTGTTCAGGACCTGGGAGAGCTCCCGAGGAAGGCAGATGTGGCTCTGAGCCAGTCCAAAGCTCGGCTGAGCCCTTTTATCTACAAAACTAGGCTTCCTATCTCTTCCAGTGAAACTGCAGGGAATGTAAAGAAGCATTCGTCTGACTTAACAGGTGCGCGGGGGGGCATCACAGGGAATGGCAGTCGATTCTGCCCTTAGGGGTGGCGACCCCCTTTAGGAAGAAACAGCCGTGGGTGATGATGAGTGGCTGCTTCGGATTCTTTGGCCAGAGAAACCAGGGGAGGGGGAAGAAGAAGAAGGAAGGACTGGAAAGCTACAACTTCTGAGAGAAATCTAGAGACTTATAATGGAGTAAGATCCTAAAGATGGACTAAAAATTAGGGGGGGGGGAGAGGGAGAGACAGAGAGAGACAGAGAGAGACAGAGAGAGAGAGATCTTTAGATAATCCAACCAGAATAAAGAGTTTTTAACCTGTTTTAACCTGTTTTATGTATTGGCATGTGCCCCATTTGTGAACCGCCCTGAGCCCATTCGCGGGGAGGGAGGGCTATAAATTAAAGTAGTAGTAGTAGTAGTGGTAGTAGTAGTAGTAGTAGTAGTAGTAGTGGTGGTGGTGGTGGTGGTGGTGGTGGTGGTGGTGGTGGTGGTGGTGGTGGTGGTGGTAGTGGTAGTGGTGGTGGTAGTAGTAGTGGTGGTGGTGGTGGTGGTGGTAGTA
>NW_015176491.1:35581-43712 GCF_001447785.1 Gekko japonicus | reverse complement strand
ATGTGCCCATTTTATGTTTGTTTGTCTTGAAAATAATATATATATAAATGCACATATTAAAAAGATTCTTTGCCCAAAAGATGTCTGAGCGCAGAGAGTTTAGTGTCTCATTGCCTGGCATCTCAGAGAGATCTTGGGGGCATTCCTTTTCAGACTCTGGTGGGTTCAGGGGCCATCGGCAGAAGCCAGAATAACAATCGATCTTAATATTTATGTGTTCAGCCTATTTATACTCCACCTTTCTGGTTCGAGAGCTGCCCGAGGTGGCTTACACGGAGTACGGTATAATTACAATGATAAGAACATAATGTCAAGATATTAAAAACTAACTAACTAGAACAGGGGTCCCCAGCCTTTCTGAGCATGCAGGCATCTTTGGAATCCTGACACTGCGTGGTGGGTGTGGCCAGCCACAAAATGGCTATGTCATAAGTCAGTCTGTGCTCAGCGATGGCATAGATTCCTCAGACGAAGAGTTGCCTGCAGCCAGCCCTCGGCCACTAACTGAAGAAGAAGAGAAGAGGGGAGAATGGATTTATACCCCACCCTTCACTACCTGAAGGAGTCTCAAAGAGGCTTACAATGCCTCTCCATTCCCCTCCCCATGACAGACACCCTTGCTCTGATTCAGGAGTAGAGCAACAAGAGATCAGGTTACCAGCTAAGCAGAAGTCACAGCCTACAGCTGAAACCGAGCCAATGCCTTGTAGCTCTGAAGCAGTAAACAAGGCTTCAGAAGCCACTCCCAACCCACCTAGCTCACCCACACCCCTGCAGTGCAGACCCTGTCAAAGGCACACAAAGTTGCAGGAAAGGAGAAGGCCTGGGAGACTCATGGCCCTTCATCAGCTGTCAACTGACGAGATGGATGAGTAGTTTCAGGATGACTGCCAAGGAATTGGCTGGGGGTGTAGCTTGTTAAGACTTTGTAATAAAATCAGCCGGGAGAAGCAGCAGTTTTGTGGATGCAACAAGTACACATTGCTACTGGACCACTGGCCTTTCCGTTACCAGACGACTTGACCCTTGGGTTGGACCTGACTTATTGTCTTTTCTGGACCCCCTGACCCTGCCCGTATCCCTTGACCCAAGACTGGACTTGGCATCAGTGTTCCCTCTAAGCTGGGTTAGTGTGCGCTAGCTGTGGTTCTTTAAGCCTCCAGTGCTCTCATTTTTGTCTAGGCTCAGGAAGGATTGCTCCAGAGCAAACTAATTGATGCAGCAGCCCAATCGCTCAATCGCAACTTTAAGGCCAGTCGCTCAGAAAGTCGAATTTTTGCTCACAAGACTCCACGGCTTAGAGGCAGCATTTCTGGGCATACCTGCTCGCTGGAACCCCTGACCTTTGGACTGGACCAGTGGTCCCTCTCAGCTGGGTGAGCGTGAGCTAGCTCACAGTTTTTTTAGCCTCCGGCTCACACATTTTTGTCATCACTCAGGAAGGAAGGCTCCAGAGCAAGCTAATTTATGCAGCAGCCAAATGGCTCGCTCACAACTTTAATGCCGGCAGCTCACAAAGTGGAATTTTGCTCACAAGACTCCACGGATTAGAGGGAGCCTTGGACTGGACCCTGGTTCCTTTTTGCAACCGGGCCTGTAACCTGCCCTGCTGAACTCCAGCCCTTGTCTCCGGGGAGGGCTGTACCAGTACAGGCTGCTGCAGCTTACCTTTCAGTAGGACAGTGCAGACCCTTGTGCCTTGGAGGCAGCCACCGCCAAAGGGATGCTTTTAAAAATCTGCACTGCTAATAAAATCTCAGGGGGGCAATTAGAAGCCTTGCTGTGCAAAATCCCCCCCTGGCTGTACCCACTTCCTAGAAACACTCGGTGGTCACCGGAATCATAGAATGTTAGAGTTGGAACTGGGACCTTGCCGGTCATCTAGTCCAGCCCCCTGCACTCTGCAGGAGCAAAGCCGAAAGAGAGCCCTACAACATCCCCGAAAGAGGGTTGTCCAGCCTCCGCTTGGAAACGTCCAGTGAAGGAGTCTCCACCACCTCCCGAGGCAGTCTGTTCCACTGCTCAACTGCTCTTACAGTCAGGAAGTTTCTCCTGATCTTTAGCCGGTAACGACTCCCTTGTAATTCCCACCCATTCGATCTCGTCTTGCCATCTAGAGCAAGGGAGAATAGATCTGCTCCGTCTTCTACACGACAGCCCTTCAAATATTGGAAGACTGCAATCATGTGAGAGGTCCCCATTGCGGAAAAAAAAGGGTGGGATATAAATGAAGTAAATAAATAAACTGTCTTTAGAACTTTACTCCCCCCCCCATTTGCAGGCCTGACACAAATCACGTGGGAGGGAGTTCCAAAGATCTACCAAGAAGGCAAGTCCCTACCCTGCTTTTGTGTTCTTCTGCTGCAGGGCTTCTCAAAATGACCTCTGAGAGCAGGCAAGGACTTGTGGTAGGATCGGGGACTAAAACCTGTTATTAACTTCCTGGGATGATGAGGCGGTTGGGTCTCAGCCTGCTTGTATGCCACCTCCCTTTGGACCCAGAAGTCCTAACTCTGGATGTTTGGTAGGCTGGCTCTCGTTAGTCAAATGGGGAGGACAAAAATACACTGCCCGTGCTCAGAAACCCTGTCTTCCAAACAGGTGGAGAGAGAGAAGACGACGAGATAGAATTTATACCCCCGCCCTTCCCTACCCAAAGGAGTCTCAGAGCGGCTGACAATCTCCTTTCCCTTCCCCTCCCCACAACAGACACCCTGTGAGGTAGGTGGGCCTGAGAGAGCTCTCCCGAGAACTGCCTCTGAGAGAACAGCTCTGAGAGAACTTGTGACTGACCCAAGGTCGCACCAGCAGCTGCATGTGGAGGAGGAGGAGGAGGAGGGATTGGATTTATACCCCACCCTTCACTACCCGAAGGAGTCTCAGAGCGGCTTACAATCTCCTTCCTCTTCCCCCTCCCCACCACAGACACCCGGTGAGGGAGGTGGGGCTGAGAGAGCTCTTTCGAGGACTGCCTTAACAGCTCTGAGAAAATTTGTGACTGAAGAAGAAGGAGGGAAGAAGAAGAGATTGGATTGATACTCCCACCCTTCCCTACCCAAAGGAATCTCAGAGCAGCTAACAATCTCCTTCCCCCTCCCCACCACAGACACCCTGGGAGCAATGCTCCCTCTAAGCTGTGGAGTCTTGTGAGCCAAAATTGTACCCTGTGAGCTCCTGGCATTAAAGTTGTGAGCTCCTGCATAAATTAGTCTGCTCTGGAGCCCTCCTTCCTGAGCTAAGGCAAAAACGGGTGAGCCAGAGGATAAAAAGCTGTGAGCTAGCTCACACTCACTCAGCTTAGAGGGAACACTGCCTGTGAGGCAGGCGGGGCCGAGAGCGCTCTCTTGAGGACTGCCCTCGAGAGGACAGCTCTGAGAGAACTTGTGACTGACCCAAGGCCACACCAGCAGCTGCATGTGGAGGGGTGGGGAACCAAACCCGGCTCTCCAAGATTAGAGTCCGCGCTCCTAACCGCAACACCAAACTGGCTCAAGTGAAGGCCCAGCATATCTTAATAAATCCATGTAAGATAAATTCCCAACTGGAAATGCGGGCAGGGTGGCACATCGGCACCCTCTGTTTCCATCTTGGCGTCTCTCTCTCTCTCTCTCTCTCTCTCTGTCTTTCTTTTCTCTCTTTTCTCCAGGGCTGTCGTTCTGCCGAACATCAAAATGCACAGCTGGCTTCTCTCTGGCTGGTGGTTGTCAATATCAACCAAAGTAGGTCATCACCGAAGGAGGGGGTGGAGCGGATCCAGCCAGATCCCCAGACGGCGCGGCATCCTTCGGGGGTCAGCTTTGTGACGCCCGGAGCAAGATGGCCGAGCGCCGCTCCCCTCCTGGGAAGGGACGGGAAGACTGGCCGTGATCCCGACCCGTCCAGAGAGGACGAACATCTGCACAGCCTGTTTGATGCCGGGTTAGCGGCTGTGCACCTTGGTGTTTAGTCATGCCGGCCACATGACCACGGAAACGTCTTCGGACAGCGCTGGCTCTTCGGCTTGGAAACAGAGATGAGCACCGCAACCCTAGAGTCAGACTCGACTGGCTTTCGAGCAAGGGAAACTTTGACCTTGACCTTTAGCTGCTGTTGCTTCCCTCAGGGGCATCCTGGGATCTGTAGTCCGGTGAGAGCCCGAGGGATTCGCCGTCAGAGACCCCGAGACCTTTTGCTGGACTGTTACATTGCCTCTGATCCACACGACCATCCAGTGAGGAAGGTTTAGCACGAGAGAGCAAGTAATTAGCAAAGGGTCTCCCGGCGGGCTTCCACGGTCGAGTGTGGATTTGAACTCGGGTCTTCCTCTGACACTCTTGACAACGGCGATCCTTTCGGAGGGGAGCCCATGTCGTTCTGCAGGAGCACCTTAGAAGCCAACTAGGTTTCCCGGGGTAGAAGCTTTCGAGAGTCAACGCTCCCTTTGTCAGAGAGAGCAGCTCTCGCTCTCAAAAGCTCATACCATTTGCCATGGCCTGCCTCTGCGTTGCAAACCCAGACTTCCTGGGTGGTCTCCCGTCCAAGGGCTAACCTGGGCCGACCCTGCTTAGCTTCTGAGATCCAATGAGATTGGTCTAGCCTGGGCCATCCAGGTCAAGGCAAGAGACGTTCAGAGGTAGTTCACCTTTGCCTGCCTCTGCGTAGCGACCCTGGACTTCCTCGGCGGTCTCCCATCCAAGGACTAACCCAGGCCGACCCTGCTTAGCTTCTGAGATCTGACGCGTTCAAGCTAGCCTGGGCCATCCGGGCCAAGGCAACCGGGCCATCCGGGTCAAAGCAAGAGTCGTTCCAAGGTGGTTCATCTTTGCCTGCCTCTGTAAAGCAACCCTCAACTTTCTTAACAGTCTCCCATCCAAGGACTGACCTGTGTTGACCCTGCTTGTCTTCCGAGATCTGATGAGAGCGGGCCAGCCTGGGTCATCCAGGTCAAGGCAAGAGATGAATAGAGGTGGTTTGCCTTTGCCTACCTCTGTAAAGCAACCCTCAACTTTCTTAACAGTCTCCCATCCAAGGACTAACCTGGGCTGACCCTGCTTAGCTTTTGAGATCTGACAAGATAAGCTAGCCTGGGCCATCCAGGTAAAGGCAAGAGATGTTCCAAGGTGGTTCACCTTTGGCTGCCTCTGCGGTGGGGTTGCCATCGTCTGCCTCTGCATAGCATCCCTGAGCATCCTTGGTGGTCTCCCATCCAAGGACTAACCCGGGCTGACCCTGCTTAGCTTCTGAGAACTGATGAGATTGGTCTAGCCTGGGTCATCCCGGTCAAGGCAAGAGATGTTCAGAGGTGGTTTGCCTCTGCCTGCCTCTGCGTAGCGACCCTGGACTCCCTCGGTGGTCTCCCATCCAAGGACTAACCCGGGCCAACCCTGCTTGGCTTCTGAGTTCCAATGAGATTGGTCTAGCCTGAGCCATCCCGGTCAAGGCAAGAGATGTTCAGAGGTGGTTCGCCTCTGCCTGCCTCTGCGTAGCGACCCCGGACTCCTTCGGCGGTCTCCCATCCAAGAACTAACCCGGGCTGACCCTGCTTAGCTTCTGAGTTCTAATGAGATTGGTCTAGCCTGGGCCATCCAGGTCAAGGCAAGAGGTTTCAGAGGTGGTTTGCCTCTGCCTGCCTCTGTGTAGCGACCCCGGACTCCCTCGGCGGTCCCTCGGACTCCGGGGGAAAGAACGGAGCAACGGGGGGAGGGCAGACAGAGATCTCAGCGGGGTTGCTTCGGAGCCCTGCCTCTCCCTCTTGGCCTCCTTCTCCACGGCCACCTTGCCGCCCCTCCCTCCTCCCTCCCTCCGAACAGCTGTGCAGTCCCCCCCCCTCCTCTCTTCCCGGGTTGCCTCTCTCAGCTGTTTTGCCGAACGCCAGCTCCCACCTAGCAGGGCCCATGCATCACTGCCTGCTCTCCGCGGCGGTGGCGGCTGTTGCCTCTGACCTTTTCTGGCATGCAAAGCACCGAGGGCCTCCGCTGGCATCCACACCAGCCCGCCTGCTTGCCTGCCTGCCACGCACGGACACACACCTCTGGGGAAGGAGGGCTGGGGAAAGGAGATGAGTCAGCGACGGGCTTTCCTGCTCGCTCACCTCCTCCTCTGCTGCTTGTCATGGAAGGGGGGGCGGAGAGGAGGGAGAACTCACCTCTCTGTGTGCATCCAGTTTGCGAGAGAGCAGGACGGAAAACAGCTACGGGGCGAGACGGCCTTTGCCTGCACAGAGCTCCAGGTCTGAGCATCTCGCCTGCCGGCCGCCGATGCCACCGGAGGCCTTGGGCATGAAGTGGCCCAAAGGGTTCGAGTGGGCACTGAGGCAGCCCCGTTCTGGTCCAAGTCGAGGTGGCCAGTTTGGTGTGGTGGTTACGCGCACGGACTCTGATCGGGGAGAACCGGGTTTGATTCCCCACTCATAGAATCACAGAATTCTTCTTGTGAATTCTTGTTTCAGAAGGAGCTGTTGCATGGAAGCTGTGCGGTAACGGAAATGTTCCCCTCTACCTGTAATTTTTAAATTCAGGTCAGATTTTCATAGAATCATAGAATGTTAGAGTTGGAACTGGGACCTTGCAGGTCATCTAGTCCAAGCCCCCGCACTCTGAAGGAGCACAGCTGAAAGAGAGCCCTACATCATAACTGAAAGAGGGCCGTCCAGCTTTGCTTAAAAACGTCCAGCAAAGGAGCCTCCACCACCTCCCGAGGCAGACTGTTCCACTGCTCAACCACACTTACAGTTAGGAAGTTTCTCCTGATATTTAGCCGGTTACAACGCCCTTGTCATTCCCACCCATTAGATCTAGTCTTGCAATCCGGAGCAAGAGAGAATGGATCTGCTCCATCTTCTACACGACAGCCCTTCAGATACTTGAAGACTGCAATCATGTCCCCTCTAAGCCTTCTCTTTCCCAGGCTAAACAGATCCTCCACTTGCACCTGGCTGGATGACCTTGGGCAAGCCATAGTTCTGTCAGAGCTGTCCTTGAAAAAGAGTGGTTTCTGTCAGAGCTCTCTCAGCACCACCTACCTCACAGGGAGTCTGTTATGGGGAGGCGAAGGGAAAGGAGTTTGTGAGCCACTGTTGTAGAAGTAGAAGGCAGCTTCATGTCTTCCCCTGCTCATGGCCCCAGGTCACCCCGCAGGAGTGGGGGAATCACACCCAGTTCTCCAGATTAGAGTCTGCCGCTCTTAACAATTACACCATGCGGGCTCTCCTGTCCAATAGCAGCATAAGGAACAGCAAGATTTTTGGGGTATACGTTTTCAAGCAAGAGTCAAAATTCCCTTTGTCAGATAAGGGGACTGGGAGTAAGATACACAGGAAGAGACATAGGGAGCTGCCTGATTCTGAATCACACACCTGGTCCATCCAAGTCAGTACTGTCTATTCAGACTGGCAGTGGGTCTCCGGAATCTCCGGCAGAGGTCTTTTGCAGAACTCCTTTTAACTGGAGATGCCGGGGATTGACCCTGGGGCCTCCTGCATGCCAAGCAGAGGCTCTGCCACTGAGCCATGGCCCCTCTTCACAGCTCTCCAGGGTCTCAGGAGGAGGTCTTTCCCATCACCTCTTGCCTGGTCCTTTTCAACTGGAGATGCCGGGGATTGAACCTGAGACCTTCTGCAAGCCAAGCAGAGGCTCTGCCACTGAGCCACAGCCCCTCCTTACAGCTCTCCAGGGTCTCAGGCAGAGGTCTCTCCCTTCACCTCCTGCCTGGTCCTTTTTAAGTGGAGATGCCGGGGACTGAACCTGGGACCTTCTGCATGCCAAGCAGAGGCTCTACCACAGAGCCACAGCCCCTCTTTGCAGCTCTTCAGGGTTTCAGACTGAGGTCTTTTCCAATCACCTCCTGCCTGGTCCTTTTAATTGGAGATGCCAGTGATTGAACCCAAGAACGTCTGCATGCCAAGCAGAGGCTCTGCCACTGAGCCACGGCCCCCTCCCCAAGGCTATAATTTGTATCACCCCCACACAGTGGGCTGCCCCAAACCATTGCCTGGGGACTTTGACCAGAGACGCGGCCCTCACCTGACACATCTGCCTGGAAGCTGTGCTCATGCCTTTTTAAAATTGCCACATGCTTGTTGGGAAGCAGTTGCTCAGAGAAGAAAACGCGGGCGGTTGTCTCTTTTCTTAAAAAGAGAGGGAGGGAGGGAGGG
>NW_015176491.1:30425-34156 GCF_001447785.1 Gekko japonicus | reverse complement strand
AAGAACATAAGAGACACCGATGTTGGATCAGGCCAAAGGCCCATCTAGTCCAACACTCTGTATCACACAGTGGCCAAAGATACCAGGTGCCCTCAGGAGGTCCAGCAGTGGGGCCAGGACACTAGAAGCCCTCCCACTGTTGCCCCCCCCCAAGCACCAGGAATACAGAGCATCACTTGCCCCTGGGGTCACCATAGACAGCTGTGACTTGATGGCGAAGCCCCCCCCCAAAATGTGGTCTCAGTTAATGTGTCAGACCTGCTGCCTCCCCCCAGTGTTGCAAGTAAGACTGCACCCATTTTATAAAGAAATCTGTGGCAAAACTGCTGGACCTCCTGAGGGCACCTGGTATTTTTGGCCACTGTGTGACAGAGTGTTGGACTAGATGGGCCATTGGCCTGATCCAACATGGGCTTCTCTTATGTTCTTATATCTGGGGTAAGGGATGCTCTGTCTTCTTGGTGCTTGGAGGGGGGGCAGAATGGGAGGGCTTCTAGTGTCCTGGCCCCACTGCTGGACCTCCTGAGGGCACCTGGAATTTTTGGCCTCTGTGTGACAGACAGTTGGAGTCGATGGGCCATTGGCCTGATCCAACATGGGCTTCTCTGATGTTCTTATGTCTGTGGCAAGTGATGCTCTGTATTCTTGGTGCTTGGGGGGGCAAGAGTGGGAGGGCTTCTGGAGTTCTGGCCCCACTGATGGACCTCCTGACGGCCCCTGGTGTTTTTGGCCCCTGTGTGGCACAGAGTGTTGGACTGGATGGGCCATTGGCCTGATCCAACACTGGCTTCTCTTATGTTCTTATGCTGGGGCAAAGGATGCTCTGTATTCTTGGTGCTTGGGGGGGGGGGCAAGAGTGGGAGGGCTTCTGGTTTCCTGGCCCCACTGCTGGACCTCTTGAGGGCACCTGGTATTTCTGGCCACTGTGTGACACAGAGTGTTGGACGGGATGGGCCATTGACCTGATCCGACACTGGCTTTTTTTACGTTCTTATGAAAAGTCGGCCTCCTGCTCCAGGAGGGGGCAGAAAACTCGATTATCGTTCCCCTCTGCTGATGTTGTCCGGGGGGGGGTGGCAGAGAGGGGAATGCCAGCACTCCCCCTGCCTCGCGATATGTCTCCAAACGTGAATTCGACAAGGAGAAATGCAGGACGGAGGGAGCACGCTGGTGTTCAAATGCCCCCGTCGCTCTGTCCGGCTTTGCTTCCCAATCTGCTGCCCACTTTGACTCATATCCCCAGTGCCAGGAGGGCCAGGTTCCATCCTTCTTCCCTCCGGATTCCTGCCTCTTGCAAACGGCCGCACACCCTTTCCCAAAGAGGTGCTGAAACCGCTGCACGTCTTCGCGACCTGGAGCCCAAAGGTTCCCCAAACACCCCTCCCCTTCACCCCCACGCGCCTTGCAAAGGAGTTTGGCCATGTCGTGGAATTGTTTCGAGCAGGGGTCATTTCGTAGAAAAAGAGGCGCAGGAGCTCATCAGCATAACTCATTAGGATAACTTATTTGCATATGCCACACCCCCTGACCTCACCGGAAGTGTGTCAGAAGGCAACACCCACTGCAACTTACCTGGCTGCTTCTTGCTCCTCATGGCCCGAGGCTGCTGGGATCAGGGGGCGGGGCTTGTTGCTTGTGCCCGCCCCCTGGGCTCTTTACTGCCGGAGCTCCGCTCCTGTGCGCTCCTGCAGGAAATGACCCCTGGTTTCCAGGAGGGTTGCTAACAATGCTCCCTCTGAGCTGTGGAGTCTTGTGAGCAAAAATCCTGCTTTGTGAGCGACTCGCATTCAAGTTGCGAGGGAGCGATTTGGCTGTTCTCTCAAGGACAGCTCTGGAAAGAGCTCTCTCAGCCCCACCTGCCTCACAGGGTGTCTGTTGTGGGGAGGGGAAGGGAAAGGAGTTTGTAAGCCGCTCTGAGACTCCAAGTGAAGGGTGGGGTGTAAATCCAGTCTCCTCCTCCTCCTCCTCTTCCTCTTCTTCTTCTTCTTCACGAGATTCTCCAAAAACCTTTTGGTCTGGTTCTAGGACAGGCAGATTTGAGGGCCAAAAGCTCCCCAGGAGAGACGACGCAAAGACCACAACACATCAGTGGGGTCAAGTCTGGTGTAGGGGTTAAATGTGTGGACTCTAATCTGGGAGAACCGGGTTCGATTCCCCACTCCTCCACTTGCACCTGGCTGGATGACCTTGGGCAAGCCGTAGCTCTGATAAGAGCTGTTCTTGAAAAAGAGCAGTTTCTGTCCGAGCTCTCTCAGCCCCACCTACCTCACAGGGTGTCTGTTGTGGGGAGGGGAAGGGAAAGGAGTTTGTAAGCCCCTCTGAGACACCTTTGGGTAGTGAAGGGCGGGGCATAAATCCAATTTCCTCCTCCTCCTCCTCCTCCTCTTCTTCTTCTGAGCCCAGTGTGGTGTAGTGGTGAAGTGTGCGGACTCTAATCTGGGAGAACCGGGTTTGATTCCCCACTCCTCCTCCACTTGCACTTGGCTGGATGGCCTTGGGCAAGCCGTAGTTCTGACAAGAGCTGTCCTTGAAAAAGAGCAGTTTCTCTCAAGAGCTCTCTTTCTTCTTCTTCTTCTTCTTCTTCTTCTTCTTCTTCTTCTTCTTCTTCTTCTTCTTCTTCTTCTTCTTCTTCTTCTTCTTCTTCTTCTTCTTCCTCTTCTTCTTCCTCTTCTCCTCCTCCTCCTTCTTCTTCCTCTTCCTCTTCCTCTTCTTCCTCTTCCTCTTCTTCCTCTTCCTCTTCTTCCTCTTCCTCTTCTTCCTCTTCCTCTTCTTCTTCTTCTTCCTCTTCTCCTCCTCCTCCTCCTCCTTCTTCTTCTCCCTTCTTCTTCTTCCTCTGCTTCCTCTTCTTCTTCTGCTTCCTCTTCTTCTTCTGCTTCTGTTTTTCGTCCTCCTCCTCCTCACGTCCCAATGGCTGAGTCCTCCCGAGCGCTGCTCAAACCGAGCCCCGCCACGGCTAAGAATACCTGACCTAGTTGTCTCCCAGTGACTCTCCGGAAGGCTCCAGGCGACGAGCGGGATGCAGAGGAGAAGCGACCGAGGCCTGCTGCATTGAGGCGGGCCGGATCCTTCCTGAGGAGCCAGGGCGAGTTTGCAGATGTGGCAGTCACAGGGGGAGGTCCGAGCCCTCAGCCCCCCCGCCCCCACTGCCAGGGGGGGTCCGACAGGAGCATCCTCTTGGGCCCACCTGTCAAAAACGCTCCAATCAGGCCCCCCGGGAGGATCGGCTGTGAGTCATGCGACTCCCACGTTGCAAAGTCAGGTGAAGGACTCTCCGATTCACCGTTTTCTGGGTCAGGGTCTCTGGAAGAAGGCGGAAACCGTTCCTGGCCTCGAGTGAGAAAGCGGCACTTCCTCACGCCTCCCTCTGGGAAACAGCTCCCTCGGCTTGGACTCTGGAACGTCTCGCAGGGCTCCGGGCTCAGCCACAATGCCTCTGAGCACATACAAAGTGCTTGATTTTATATCCACGTCCCTCTTAACTGGACAGACCAGGCGAGCCTGGTCTCGTCAGTGAAGCAGGGTCCGTCCTGAAGAAGAAGAGCTGATTTTTATACCTCGCTTTTTTTCTACCCAGTTTGGTGTCGTGGTTAAGAGAGCCAGTTCGGTGTAGTGGTTAACGGCGTGAGCTCTAATCTGGGAGAACCGGGTTTGATTCCCCACTCCTCCTCCGAATGCAGCTGCTGGCGTGACCTTGGGCCAGTCACAAGTTCTCTCAGAGCTGTTCTCTCAAG
>NW_015176491.1:28500-30232 GCF_001447785.1 Gekko japonicus | reverse complement strand
GACAGCTCTGGAAAGAGCTCTCTCAGCCCCACCGACCTCACAGGGTGTCCGTTGCGGGGAGAGGAAGGGAAAGGAGATTGTAAACTGCTCTGAGACCCCGATTGAAGAGCATGGTATAAATCCAATCTCCTCCTCCTCCTCCTCCTCCGCCTCCTCCTCTTCTTCTTCTTCCCTTCCTCCCCCTACAACAGGCACCTTGTGAGGCCAGTGGGGCTGAGAGAGTTCTGAGAAAACTGTGACTGGCCCAAGGTCACCCAGCGGGCTTTGTGTGAAGGAGGAGTGCAGAATCAACGAATCAATCCCACCCCCTGGTTCTCCAGATCAGAGACCGCCACGCTTAACCATAGAGTTTTCCCTTGGATGACCGTGGCCCCGCTCCCAGCGTGCCCGGCATCATCACGTCACTTCTGGGTGACGTGCACATCGGGGTGGGGTTCCCCCTGGGGCCCGATCTGCAGGCGGTGGGGAATGGGTCTCTGGGGCGGGTTTTTCCCCGCCCCCCAGGGGGACTTGGCAAGCCTAGCCCTGATCTTGGCTCAGGAAGGAGGGCTCCAGAGCAAACTGACTGATGCAGCAGCCAAATCGCTCGCTCACAACTTTCATGCCCGTAGCTCACCAAGTAGAATTTTTTGCTCACAGGATGGCACAGCTTAGAGGGAGCCTTGGGTTGTGGATCTGGGAGAGCGCCAGGCCCTGCCTGGAGGTTGGCAACCATACTTCAGGGAGGGAAAAACCCTTTCCTGCTGGTTGGAGGAGATGGTGGCCAGCTGTATGAGCCAAGGGCTCGGCACCTTTTAACGTTTCTATTTCTCCAGTTCCTTGGCCATCCGTTCGGCTCACCCCTTTCGATCTGCTCACGCTGGGCTCTCTTTGATGCAAGACATATATATATATTTTCCCCCTTTTACCATAATTTATTTGCCTGCTGCAGAGACCCCATTTCCAAGTCTCAAAGCGGCGGTCTCTGCAGGCCTCCACGACTCAAACCCTCCCTTTCTTTAAGGCCGAATGGCAGCCAATCCCCTCACTTCCCACCCACCCCATGGCCCTGACAGATGCTCCGGAGCACTGCTGATAAAGCTCACACTCCGTGGGCACGCTTTATTGTCTCCGCACAGCGGTGTGATGTCCCCACCAGGGCTACCTTGGCACTCAGTTGAGGCTGGCCTGCGATTCTTCACACAGGGGGAAAAAACAGCCAGAGGCAGCGGGGTTCTCACACCCATATTAGTTTCGGCGGTAAGACGTGCATCACGGCCAGGCCAGTGTTCCCTCTAAGCTGAGTTAGTGTAAGCTTTTGTTGTTCAGTCGCACAGTCGAGTCCGACTCTTCGCGACCCCATGGACCAGTTCCCGCCAGGCCCTCCTGTCTTCCGCCGTCCTCTGAAGTTGGCTCAATTTCATGTTCGTTGCATCCATGACACTGTCTAACCCTCTCATCCTTTGCCGTCCCCGTCTTCTTTGACCTTCAATCTTTCCCAGCATCAGGGTCTTCTCCTCCAGGGAGTGCTCCCTTCTCATTGGGTGGCCAAAGTTTTTGAGCTTCGGTTTCATTATCTGGCCTTCCAGGGAACAGTCAGGGTTGATTTCTTTTAGGATTGACTGATTTGATCTCCCTGCAGTCCAAGGGACTCTCAAGAGTCTTCTCCAGCACCATAGTTCAAAAGAATGTATTCTTCGGCGCTCGGCCTTCCTTATCGTCCAGCTCTCACAGCTATACATGACTACTGCGA
>NW_015176491.1:23551-27106 GCF_001447785.1 Gekko japonicus | reverse complement strand
GAGGGAGAGCTTGTACCTGAACAAAACTTGGTCTTAAAGGTGACACTGGACTGTTTTGGGCCGGGGGGGGGGAGCTCTGCAACTGACCTGGCTGTTTCTTGCTCTGACTGAGGGCTGCTGGGAGCAGTGGGTGGGGCTTGTTGCATGTGCCCACCCCCTGGGCTCTTTACTGCCGGAGCTCTGCTCCTGTGCGCTCCTGCAGGAAATGACCCCTGCATATATGTAAAAGAAAGTCTTAAAGATGTGTTTTGTTGTCAGTGCACCATCTTCCGGTTTGGTGTAGTGGTTAGGAGCAGTGGACTCTAATCTGAAGAACCAGGTTTGATTCCCCACTCCACATGCAGCCAGCTGGGTGACCTGGTGTCAGTCACAGTTCTCTCAGAGCTGTCCCCTCAAGAGCAGTCCTCGAAAGAGCTCTCTAAGCCCCACCTCCCTCATAGGGTGTCTGTTGTGGGGAGAGGAAGGGAAGGAGTTAGTGAAGGGCGGGGGATAAATCCACCCTCCTCCTTCCCCTCCTCCTTCAAAACGCAGCAAAGCGAAAACCAAAACCTGACTTCCTTTACAGGCCTTCTACGAGCGCCTTTTTTGCTGGATCGTTGCCCGCATCAACAAAGTCATTGAGGTGAAGAACTACGATGCCCGGCTCCATGGCAAGAACACTGTGATTGGTGTCCTGGACATCTACGGCTTTGAGATCTTTGACACCAACAGGTAGACATGGTGCACCAAGAGTGGGGTGGGGTGGTCATCTAGGGCAGACATGCCCCATGCTCCATCCGTGGCACTGGCACAGGGGCTTGACTTGGACTCAAGCCAGCAGCAGAGCAAGTCCATCAATGACACCTGTCCCTTCCCGTGACACCATAAGCACATCAGGAGAGCCCTGCTGTATCAGACCAGGGAGGGGCCATCCAGTCCAGCATCCCATCTCACACAGGGGCCAGCCAGTTCCTCTGGAGGGCCAACGACAGGGCAGAGAGGCCGAGGCCTTCCCCTGAGAAGAACATCAGAAGAGCCCTTCTGGATCAGACCAGGGAGGGTCCCTCTAGTCCAGCATCCCGTCTCACACGGGGGCCAACCAGTTCCTCTAAAGGGCCAACAACAGGGCAGAGAGGCCGAGGCCTTCCCCTGAGAAGGACACCAGAAGAGCCAGTCCCCGTGGCTAGTAGCCATTGATTGTCCCCTCCTCCGTCAATCTGTCCAATCCCCTTTCAAGCCATCAATGCCTGTGGCCATCGCTACACCCTCTGGCAGCAAATCCCACCTTTTAATCCCTCTCCATGTAAAGTAGTGTCTCCTTTTGTCCGTCCTGAACCTACTGCCCATGAGCTTCACTGGATGCCCTCGAGGAGTTCTAGTATTTTGGGAGAGGGGGAAAAAGCTCTCTCTGTCAGCTCTCTTGCAGCAAACTGGTGAATATATATATATATAAATATATAATTGCGCCTTTTAGCTGCAATGTTTTTTTACACAATTGATGTTTCTGTTTTTCACACAACTGATGCTTTAGTTTTTGCATTTACATGTTACCTATATTCTTTTACTAGATATTTTTTTCCTTATCGTTTGAGATACACCAAGGTAACACCGTTCTCCACCTGTGCACGTGCACCGGATGTTTCTGTTTTTCACACAACTGATGCTTTAGTTTTTGCATTTACATGTTACCTATATTCTTTTACTAGATATTTTTTTCCTTATCGTTTGAGATACACCAAGGTAACACCGTTCTCCACCTGTGCACGTGCACCGGACAGAGGATTTACTCTTCAGAGGCCTCATCAACATTCCTGTCCTGTGTCTATTAATCTCATTTCGGAAGTAAGTAATATATTAATTTCATTTTGGAAGTAAGTAATGTAGTGGTTTCCAACTATATCATAAGCAAAATCCATCGTTTTACATTTTAAACCAATTAAACCCCATTTCTCTCTTTCTTTTTTTCAACAGCATTCTTTTTTGGGGGGTCCAGCATTGACATAAGAACATAAGAACATAAGAGATGCCAATGTTGGATCAGGCCAAAGGAAGCTAGCAATCCAAAACAGTCCAGTGGAGCCTGAGTGGTGGGTGTTGCCTTCTGACACACTTCCGGTGATTTCAGGGGGTGTGGCATATGCAAATGAGTTATGCTAATGAGTTATGCTAATGAGCTCCTGCACCTCTTTTTCTACGGAATGTCCCCTGGTGGGGAGGGAGAGTCCCCCTGCTAAGATACTGGAAGGCCAACTCACCTGGGTTGAGTGTCACCCTGGAATGGAAAACTCCTTGGGGCAGGCGAGACCAATGTTTTTTTCTGAAGAAAGCCCACCCCCTTGGCTTGGAGTAGGGCCACCGCATTGTACTAATGGTAGCCCAGGGTTTAGTACTGGGGGCTTCGTGCAAACTCGCATATTGCCGCTGAAGCAATGGCGGGATGGTTTTGGAACACGTGCCCAGTGCCAAGCTGCATGCGTGCCCCCGAAGCAAGAAGCAGAGTCGTCGTTTCTCCAAGCGAAAGAGCCCTAAGCGCCTTAACCTTTTCTCATGGTCTTTTGTTATTTCTTTGCAACATGTGCCTATAAGTACCTCATATTTTGTGAGCTCCAAAGGAGGCCTGATTGGGCTGAAATGCATTAGATCACAATAATTGTTCCTTGTGTATCTGCTGTTTGCATTTGTTAATGAGGCTTCCATGGGGCCCTTATATGGTTTTTTAAAACTTTTCTCAAAATAAATACTTTGGAGGGGCCAGGAGGTTTAAAGAGAGGTAATTTTGCTCTAGAGAGCATCACTTGGACGGTATGAGAGTTTTGAACTTTGGTAGTTTCTTAGCAAATGAACAGCATTGATAATCCTATGAGGAGGAAAAAAAGAGGAGGAGGAGGAGGAGGAGGAGGAGGAGGAGATTGAATTCACTACCCGAAGGAGTCTCAGGCTGCGGTCACACGGAGCATTAGCCACGCTATAGAGACGGAAGATAGGCGGATTTTCCGGGCGCGATCACACTGCAACATCTGGGAAGTGTAGAGCTCCCGTGGCTAACCCGAGGCTTCCCGCCAAAGATGCGACGTAAAAAACTAGTACCTCCGAGGTACTAGTTTCCGGAAACCGCGGGGCAAGGGCAGGTGTCTGATCTAGTATCCGGTGGTAGTTCATGGCATCCAGCGCCCGCCCACGTCCCGTCGCACAAAGGTTTTTTTTCCAAGTCACCACGGGATGCGCACAACTCTGCATGCGCACACTTCGGTTTTAAAAAAAGCACAACCCCGTTTGCCACGGCAGTGGCACCTAGCCATTGCTGCTGTGATTGTGCCGCACCGCTTCTTTGCCGTGCCACAGGATTGCCGTGTGATTGTCACCTTCCCCTGAACCACGGGACGTCGGCCGGACGTGTGATCTGGCGGCCGCGCGTTAGTTTGCTCCGGGGCAAACAGCCATGCTTCCCCCCCGCATTTTCCAGCCCATGTGGCCGGGGCCTCAGAGAGGCTTACAGTCTCCTTTCCCTTTCCCTCCCCACAACAGATACCCTGTGAGGCAGGTGGGGCTGAAAGAGCTCTCTCAAGAACCGCCCTT
>NW_015176491.1:20872-22989 GCF_001447785.1 Gekko japonicus | reverse complement strand
CCTCCCTGATTGGTGTAGTGGTTAAGTGTGCGAGCTCTAATCTGGGAGAACCGGGTTCGATTCCCCACTCCTCCACTTGCACCTGGCTGGATGACCTTGGGCAAGCCGTAGTTCTGATATGAGCTGTCCTTGAAAAAGAGCAGTTTCTGTCAAGAGCTCTCTCAGCCCCGCCTACCTCACGGGGTGTCTGTTGTGGGGAGGGGAAGGGAAAGGAGTTTGTAAGCCGCTCTGAGACACCTTTGGGCAGTGAAGGGCGGAGTATAAATCCAATCTCTTCTTCTTCTTCTAATTGCTTCCTGACCCCAAAGTGGTGAGCGGAGCGGCATTTCCCTGGGCGTGTAAGAAAGGGACTCGAGAACGAAATACTGAGGCAACCCTTCCTGCCCTCCCTCTCTTGACCTACCGACGTTAACAAAACCCTCCTTGGTTCTGTTTCATATCGGGGAGTCAACCAACTGCTATGAGGGGGGGGAAGGGAAGGCTCTTAAGCTCCAGAGGTGATCAACACGTGGTTGAAGAGGGGGGGTGTCTTCCCATCTGGCCGCCAGCAATTATCAGGCTTTGCAGACTCTCCCTCCCACCCCGGGGCCTTGTGTTTACCTGGACAGCTACTGGATAAGGCTCAGAAAGAAGAGGCGGGGAGTTCACAGTCTGGGGGTGAAGCCAAAACGCCTGTTAGGTTTACAAAAACCCGCTCTTCTCCGACAGCTGGATACATTCTGCATTTTTTCACCGTCTTCTTTCATGAGCTCGGGGGCCAAGACACGCCGTGAGTGGCAGCTGCTCAGGCAGACGGAGAGTCGGAGAGACGGGTAGCCGCCAGAAGGGGTGATCCTTTTCAGACTGTGCATCCCCTCACCACCACCCCCGGTCCTGCCCCCATGTACTCCTCGTTTTCCCCAAAGGTGCATTTGCCCATTGGTCCCAATGGCCCCCTGGAGATCACAAATCCTTTGTGAAAGTGCCCATCTCTGGTCCTGACCTGGACAGCCCAGGTAATCCCGATCTCATCAGATCTCAGAAGCTAAGCAGGGTCGACTGTGGTTAGTACGTGGATGGGAGACCTCCTTGGAATGCCAGAGGTGGGAGGCGGGGGCAGGCTTCGTTCAGCCACCGCTCTGGATACCCTCCAGGCCCCCGGTAGGGGTCAGTCACCAGAAGTCGACATGACACACACACCCATTGCTGGACCTCCTGATGGCACCTGGTATTTTCGGCCACTGTGTGACGCAGAGTGTTGGGCTGGATGGGCCATTGGCCTGATCCAACATTGGCGTCTCTTATGTCCTTATGTCTGGGGCAAGTGAGGCTCTGTATTCCTGGTGCTTGGAGGGGGGGCAACAGTGGGAGGGCTCCTAGTGTCCTGACCCCACTGCTGGACCTCCTGAGGGCCACTGGTATTTTTGGCCACTGTGTGACCCAGAGTGTTGGACTGGATGGGTCATTGGCCTGATCCAACATTGGCTTCTCTTATGTTCTTATGTCTGGGGCAACTGATGCTCTGTATTCTTGGTGCTTGGGAGGGCCACAGTGGGAGGGCTTCTAGTGGCCTGGCCCCACTGCTGGACCTCCTGAGGACACCTGGTATTTCTGGCCACTGTGTGACACAGAGTGTTGGACTGGAATGGGCCATTGGCCTGATCCAACACTGGCTTCTCTTATGTCCTTATGACTTGCAGGTGCGCGTGCACACACACACACACACACACACACAAAGACCCAAAAAAGGAAAGAAAGTTCCCATATCTGCACTCCACCCCCCCCCCCATACACACACACATCTGGCCCCAGGGATTCAGCCTCCCGTAAGTGCTTCCCTGGGGCAACTTCAGGGGAAAAGACCACCAAACGGAGGAACTGGACGGATGGACGGACAGGCAGGGATGGTTCCTGGAGAGGCCGGACTATCCACTTGTTGCCATGGAAACTGGCGGTGGTGTCATTGTTCTGTTGGGGGGGATGAATGTGAGTTTGAGGATGGGGGGGGCTTCTCGATTCTGCATTCAGAGGGGAGAAAGATAAGATGACACCCTTCCATTAAACTGAGCCCAGTTTGGGTAGTGGGGAGCAGGGGTCATTTCCTGCAGGAGCGCACAGGAGCAGAGCTCCGGCAGGAA
>NW_015176491.1:17592-20569 GCF_001447785.1 Gekko japonicus | reverse complement strand
ATGTCCCCACCCAAAAAAAGCTAGCGATCCAAAACAGTCCAGTGGAGCCTGAGTGGTGGGTGTTGCCTTCTGACACACTTCCGGTGATTTCAGGGGGTGTGGCATATGCAAATGAGTTATGCTAATGAGTTATGCTAATGAGCTCCTGCACCTCTTTTTCTACGGAATGTCCCCTGGTGGGGAGGGAGAGTCCCCCTGCTAAGATACTGGAAGGCCAACTCACCTGGGTTGAGTGTCACCCTGGAATGGAAAACTCCTTGGGGCAGGCGAGACCAATGTTTTTTTCTGAAGAAAGCCCACCCCCTTGGCTTGGAGTAGGGCCACCGCATTGTACTAATGGTAGCCCAGGGTTTAGTACTGGGGGCTTTGTGCAAATTCGCATATTGCCGCTGAAGCAATGGTGGGAACACGTGCCCAGTGCCAAGTTGCATGCGTGCCCCCGAAGCAAGAAGCAGTTGGCATGCAATCAAAGCGCAAGGTTTGTGTCTGGAAAGCACCCTTGGAGACGAAGAGGGTTTCCGGACAAAGAAAGCTCCAATATCTTCAAACCATTTTTGCGCCGTTTGTGCATTCTGTGCATGCTCAGAAACTACCCCATCAGACGAAGCGAGCTTCGACTCTTGAAAGCTTGTACCAAGGAAAATATTTTTGGTCTTTAAGGTGCTACTGAGCTCGAGTCGTTTCATGGTTCTTTGGAGGGGCCAGGAGGTTTAAAGAGAGGTAATTTTGCTCTAGAGAGCATCACTTGGACGGTATGAGAGTTTTGAACTTTGGTAGTTTCTTAGCAAATGAACAGCATTGATAATCCTATGAGGAGGAAAAAAAGAGGAGGAGGAGGAGGAGGAGGAGGAGGAGGAGATTGAATTCACTACCCGAAGGAGTCTCAGGCTGCGGTCACACGGAGCATTAGCCACGCTATAGAGACGGAAGATAGGCGGATTTTCCGGGCGCGATCACACTGCAACATCTGGGAAGTGTAGAGCTCCCGTGGCTAACCCGAGGCTTCCCGCCAAAGATGCGACGTAAAAAACTAGTACCTCCGAGGTACTAGTTTCCGGAAACCGCGGGGCAAGGGCAGGTGTCTGATCTAGTATCCGGTGGTAGTTCATGGCATCCAGCGCCCGCCCACGTCCCGTCGCACAAAGGTTTTTTTTCCAAGTCACCACGGGATGCGCACAACTCTGCATGCGCACACTTCGGTTTTAAAAAAAGCACAACCCCGTTTGCCACGGCAGTGGCACCTAGCCATTGCTGCTGTGATTGTGCCGCACCGCTTCTTTGCCGTGCCACAGGATTGCCGTGTGATTGTCACCTTCCCCTGAACCACGGGACGTCGGCCGGACGTGTGATCTGGCGGCCGCGCGTTAGTTTGCTCCGGGGCAAACAGCCATGCTTCCCAAATGGGGCGGGGGGGGGGGGGTCTCGCACAAGGCCTAGCAGAGAAAGGATGCATTCTGCCCTCAACCGTGGGAAGGGGCTTGAAAGGAACTCAACGAAGGTGGGTGGAAAAGGGGTGGGAAGTCACAGACCCGGGGACAGGTAGGGCTTCTGGAGGGATGCAGGGTTCCTGGCGCTGGGTTGGGAAATTCCTGGAGATTTGTGGAAGCACATGGTTGGGGGGGGGGAGGCGTTCCAGCTTAAATGGGTGTCACGCCATAGCGGCCACCCTCCAAAGCGACCCTTTTCTTTCGGGGAAATGATCTCTGTAGCCTGGAGCAGGGCTCCCTCTAAGCCGAGTCAGTGCGAGCTAGCTCGCAGCTTCTTAGCCTCCGGCGCGCACATTTCCCGTCTCAGCTCAGGGAGGAGGGCTCCAGAGCACACTGATTTATGCAGCGGCCAAATTGCCCGCTGCACAACTTTAATGCCGGCGGCTCACAGAGTAGAATTTTTGCTTGCAAAACTCCACGGCTTAGAAGGAGCGTCGGCCTGGAGATGGGTTGCAGGCGCTCCCTCTAAGCGATGGAGTCTTGTGAGCCAAAATAATACTTTGCGAGCTACTGCCATGAACGCGGCGAGCGAGAGATTTGGCTCCTGCGTCAATCAGTTTGCTCTCGAGCCCTCCTTCCTGAGCTGAGACAAAAACGTGTGAGCCGGAGGCTAAAAAACGGTGAGCTAGCTCACACTCACTCAGCTTAGAGGGAACACGGGTTGCAGCCACTGTTCCCTCTAAGCTGAGTTAGTGTGAGCTGGCTCACGGTTTTTTAGCCTCCGGCTCACAGATTTTTGTCTTAGCTCAGGAAAGACAGCTCCAGAGCAAACTAATTGATGCGGCAGCCAAATCGCTTGCTCACAACTTTAATGCCGGTAGCTCACAAAGTGGAATTTTTGCTCACAGGGACTCCACAGCTCAGAGGGAACATTGGTTGCAGCCAGTGTTCCCTCTCAGCTGAGTTAGTGTGAGCTGGCTCACAGTTTTTTAGCCTCCGGCTCACACATTTTTGCCTTCGCTCAGGAAGGATGGGGCTCCAGAGCAAACTAATTTACGTAGTAGCCAAATCGCTCGCTCACAGTTTTAATGCCAGCAGCTCACAAAGTAGAATTTTTGCTCACAAGGCTCCATGGCTTAGAGGGAACATTGGTGGCAGCTCCAGGATATCTCCAGCCAACCCCTAGGAGGTTAGCAACCAGGCCAGGTGTGGGGGGGGCTGTGGCGGAACAGACAGGTTGGCTGCATTTAAAAAAATAAAAAACCGATTCGGAAACGTTCAAGGCGGCTTTAGGCCCCCAGCCCTCCCTCTTCGGGAGCTCCAGAACACTCTGCCTCCCCCCTTGCCTCCTCTGCCCCCCCCGCCTCCTTCCCCTCCTCCCACCCCGAAATCTGCAGCAGATGGGATGGGGACAAGGTGCAGGGGGGAGAGCGCGGGAGGGCCTGGCTACTGAGGAAAGGACAGAGACATCCACCGGCTGCGGCTTGAGCCACCGTTTGCGAACAGGCCTGTTTCCATGGAGATGCTCCATCCGTAGCCACAGTGTAGGG
>NW_015176491.1:16701-17416 GCF_001447785.1 Gekko japonicus | reverse complement strand
GATTCCCTAGGCGACATGGGGGGGGGGATTCCGAGACGGAGGAAACCCAGGGGGAGGCCTTTTCCTGCCCCTCTGCATTTCCCTGCTTCCACAGACCGCCTTCTCTTGGCAGCTGCCTGCAGAGAGAAACAGACACCCATTAATTTGGAACACCCCTCAGGGGTGTTTTATTTTTGGGGGGGAGGGGGGTCACCCCGAGGAAGGCCCCGCAGGTGCGCCGAAGCAAAGGTTCTCAGGGCCTTGCCCTCGCGGCTCTCCAGGGCCTGAAACCGAAATCTCTGGGCCGCCGTCGGCACCGCCGGCTGCGCTGATCCAGAGGCCTCCTGTTCAGCAGAGCATGTGCCTGAAATGTCGAGGAGGTACTATTCGAGTTATATATAAACGTGCTCCTTGAGGTTTTGTGATTGGCCCCGCCACCTGTGGCAGCCGTTTTGTAGGCGTGCCCAGGGCTATTTCTGGGCAGGAACGCACAGGAACGGAATTCCGGCTGGCTCCCGAGTTGGCCACGCCCAGCAGGATCTCATTAGCATAATAGGCCACACCCAACATCAGGAACTCATTGGAATTGGCTACATTAGGGGTGTGTGGCCTAACATGCAAAGGAGTTCCTGCTACAAAAAAAGGCCCTGGGTTTTGACAACAGACAAGGTAAACAGAATAAGAAGCAAAAGGTGGGTGTGGCTGGATGACCACACTTCTGGCAACATGGGGGTGC
>NW_015176491.1:0-16500 GCF_001447785.1 Gekko japonicus | reverse complement strand
CCGAAAGAGTCTCAGAGTGGCTTACAATCTCCTTCCCCTTCCCCTCTCCACAACAGACACCCTGGGAGGTAGGTGGGGCTGAGAGAGCGCTCTCGAGGGCTGCCCTTGAGAGAACAGCTCTGAGAGAACTTGTGACTGACCCAAGGTCACCCAGCTGGCTGCATACGGAGGAGTGAGGAATGAAACCCGGTTCTCCAGATTAGAGTCTGGCCTCTTAACCACTACACCAAACTAGCCCACAGGCTCAAAAATGTGGGGGACACTTGGCCTAGGGCTTTGGCTTGATCCCAACATGAGGCAGGCTGGGGCAGAAACACTTTGCACATGCACAGAGTGTCGTGTGATCCAGGTTACTCACTGCGCAGAACATATGTGTGCCACACAGCTGCCTTGCACCGGTGGCAGCCCAGTTGGAATGAGCCAAAAATGCTTCTTCCTCAGTCCGCCTGACCTATATAACTCAAGCCTGCTTCTGTGAACGAGGCAGAAGGAGTGGGCAGAATTGTGACAGAGCAGCAACAGCTGCAGCACTCTGGACTGCGGGTTCAATCCCCGGCATCTCCAGTTAAAAGGACCACACAGGAGGTGATGGGAAAGACCTCTGCCTGAGACCCTGGAGAGCTGTAAGGAGGGGCCGTGGCTCAGTGGAAGAGCCTCTGCTTAGCAGGCAGAAGGTCCCAGGTTCAGTCCCCAGCATCTCCAGGTAAAAAGGACCAGGCAGGAGGTGATGGGAAAGACCTTTCTCTGCCTGAGGCCCTGGAGAGCTGTAAAGAGGGGCCATGGCTCAGTGGCAGACCCTCTGCCTGGCATGCAGAAGGTCCCAGGTTCCATCCCCGGCATCTCCAGTTAAAAATGGCCAGGCAGGAGGTGATGGGAAAGACCTTTCTCTGCCTGAGACCCTGGAGAGCTGTAAAGAGGGGCTGTGGCTCAGTGGAAGAGCCTCTGCCTGGCATGCAGGAGGTCCCAGGTTCAATCCCCGGCATCTCCAGTTAAAAAGGGCCAGGCAGGAGGTGATGGGAAAGACCTTTCTCTGCCTGAGGCAGGAGGTCCCAGGTTCAATCCCCGGCATCTCCAGGTAAAAAGCACCAGGCAGCAGGTGATGGGAAAGTCCTCCGCCTGAGACCCTGGAGAGCTGTCAAGAGGGGCTGTGGCTCAGTGGCAGAGCATCTGTTTGGCATGCAGAAGGTCCCAGGTTCAACAATCCCCGGCATCTCCAGTTAAAAAGGACCAGGCAGGAGGTGATGGGAAAGACCTCCGCCTGAGACCCTGGAGAGCTGTCAAGAGGGGCTGTGGCTCAGTGGCAGAGCCTCTGCTTGGCATGCAGAAGGTCCCAGGTTCCATCCCCAGCATCTCCAGTTAAAAAGGGCCAGGCAGGAGGTGATGGGAAAGACCTCAGAGAGCCGCTGTCTTCGACCGACCAAGGTTCTGCTTCGGTCTCAGGTCCAGCCCTGCGTGCACAAGGAGAGGTTCACCTCTGCTTGTCCGGGTGGCGTTCCCAGTCTTCTCATAATCGCATGGGCACAGGATGCATTTTCAAGTCCATTCATGCCCCCAAATCTTTCCTCGGCTTGTGAAATATGATCATGATAATAAACCCAAAGCCCATCTCTCCCCCCCAACAAGCCAGAGCACAGCGGCACTGCGCCCCCTGCTGCCCCCAGCTCGGAGCTGCAAGTCCCCGGCTGCCTCCGGCAGGGGAGAAAGGCCTCTCCGCCTTCCAGAGACCAGGAGGTCTGCCCTACAGATCTTTCCGGAGGCTCTTTGCTTGGCGTCTGGCAGCCAGAGAGGGGCCTTTCCCAAAGAGGAGTCCCTGTTCCTTTGAGGATGCAGGGCACCCCGCAAATACTCCGGCTGCACCGTCGTTTTCCTTTGGAGCCTCATATAACCCTGGGCTCCCCAGACACAGGCCGTGGGCCTTCATCTGCTTATACGCAGCTCTGCAGGGGGTGCTGGTCCGCTTTCTGTGCAGCACCCAGACTTCAGTGGGTATAATGCCACACAGACTACCGTCCAAAGTGCAGCTGCTGATGTGTGACCTTGGGTCAGCTACAAGTTCTTTCGGAGCTGTTCTCTCAAGAGCAGTCCTCGGGAGAGCTCCCTCAGGCCCACCTACCTCACAGGGTGTCTGTTGTGGGGAGGGGAAGGCGTTTGTAAGCCCCTCTGAGACTCCTTTGGGTAGTGACGGGCGGGGTATAAATCCAATCTCCTCCTCCTCCTCCTCCTCCTCCTCCTCTTCTTCTTCTCCTCCTCCTCCTTGGATTATCAATGCTGTTCATGTGCTAAAAAAACTACCAAAGTTCAAAACTCTCATACCATCCAAGTGATGCTCTCTAGAACAAAATTACCTCTCTTTAAACCTCCACCATGAAACATGAAAAGACTCAACTGTCACCTTCATTCTTTACACTTATATTCCCACCCTTCTGCCAGGAATCTCAGAGGAACATTCATGGATAGGGCGACCTGATTTTTTTCCCCTCACACCAACCCTGGAAGGTAGTTCAGCCAAAAGGAGAATGACTAAGCCCAAGGCTAGGCTTACTATTTGCCTGCCCACAGTGGGTAACCCCCCCCACCCAACATTCTGCCCCAGTTCTCCACTTTCAGGAAATTGAGGAGGAAGAGGGGGGGGGAAACACAGCTGGGATAATGGCCTCCATAGTGACACTCTAGGAATTTCCCCATGTCTCTATGGACTCTACCACAGAGATTAGGAGAAATTCCTAGAGGGTCATCCAAAAGCGACAATCACAGCCTCCCCAAACGCCACCCTCTCCAGGCAGTGCTTGAAAATCTCCCGGTAATTGCTGAGGCAATGCTGGCAATCTGAACTCAGGGCTCCAATTCCAGAGCTCTAACCACTATACCATACCGCCTGCATGCATGCCTTAGGTTCACCGGATAGTCAGAGATTGTGCAAAATGTGGTTTACACTAACAGGCCGCTCCATTTCCCGTGGTTCGTTAGGGCCATCCAAACCAGGATCTGAAACCAGCTTGTGAACCGCAGCTAGTCTTGGTTATGGTTTTGCGTGACGTGCGGAGACAATATCGGAACCAGCGTTTCTCGAGGCAAAACAGGGATCGGCGCAATTATCTGCCAGCTTAAACCCGGTTTCACAAAACTGACCGGAATTAAAACAAACCGTGAATTTGTATTATGTCGAAAGCCGAGCCGATAATTTCATACGATCTGACATGACAGGGTAGATAAATGAGTCCAAACTCCCTCCCAGTCAATAACAATAACGATGGATTTTCCAGGCTTCTGGTGAAGGAATTAATTCTGCCGCCAGATGACGGGGAAGCGGGGCTTTTGTACCCGCAAGCAGAAAGCAAAGCCGAGGGGAGGCGGCCGCGGCGGCTTTGCCTCAGAAACTCCATGCATGAGCCTTCCAACATATGCCCGGCACGCTCCAAAGAGCGGCCACCAGAAAGCGATTATCAGAAGATCGGATGCTGAACGGCTGAATGGCTCCGACACAGTTTGAGTGCTTGCAGATCCCAAACCGAGAAGAAACGCGGCGCCAGGTGCCTTTTTGCATCTGCCTCTCTCCCCACGGTACGAGCACACCTTTCCCTCGGTGTGACTGACCCACGTATCTGCTTCCATCCCCCCCCCCCGACGTGGGATACCACGACTGCCTTCCAAGGACTAGGAAAGAAACAAACAAGACGGCATTTCATAGACTCATAGAATGTTAGACTTGGAAGGGATCTTGCAGGACATCTAGTCCAACCCCCTGCACTCTGCAGGAATTTATTTATTTATTTATTATTTCGATTTATAGCCCTCCCTCCCCGCAAAGCGGGCTCAGGGCAGGTCGCAGACAGGCATACGCCTGCACATAAAAACCTGTTAAAAACAGTTTAAAACATTATGCAACATTACAAAATTACGTATATAAAGTGCTCCAGGTATTCCAATTTATCTTCCACAAAGATGACGAACTTACTGCTGCTCTACTAGCTCAGTGTCCTCCGTTCCGGACAATGCCGGCGTTCTTTGTTCCAGGGCCAGGTAATGATGGTACTGTAGCGGCGGCTCCTACTCAAACACCTGGCGGAAGAGCTCCGTCTTGCAGGCCCTGTGGAACTGCATTAGGTCCTGCAGGAACACAGCCGAAAGATAGCCCTACAACATGCCTGAAAGATGGTAAACATACCCAACTCTTCCTCATAAGACTTGGATTCACATTTCCTACTGCCTTGGTCCTTTTAACTGGAGATGCCGGGAATTGAACCTGTGGCTTCCTGCACACCATACGTTTATAATCATAGAATCATAGAATGTTAGAGTTGGAAGGGATCTTGCAGGACATCTAGTCCAACTCCCTGCACTCTACAGGAACACAGCCAAAAGGTAGCCCTCAACATGCCCGAAAGATGATCGTCCAGCCTCCACTTGAAAACATCCAGCGAAGGAGCCTCCACCACCTCCCAAAGCAGTCTGTTCCACTGCTCAACCACTCTCACAGTTAGGACATTTCTCCTGATATTTAGCAGGTATTGACTCCCTGGTAATTCCCACCCATTAGATCTAGTCTTGCAATCTGGAGCAAGAGAGAATAGATCTGCTCCATCTTCTACATGACAGCCCTTCAAATACTTGAAGACTGCGATCATGTCCCCTCTAAGCCTTCTCTTTCCCAGGCTAAACAGACCCAACTCTTTCAGCCTTTCCTCGTAAGACTTGGACTCCAACCCTCTCACCATCCTGGTTGCCCACTTCTGGACACGCTCGAGCTTGTCAACAACCTTCCTACAATGTGGTGCCCAAAACTGGACACAGGACTCCAGGTGAGGCCTGACCATCGCAGAACAGAGCGGAATGACCACCTCCCGTGATCTGGACACAAGGCTTCTGTGAATGCATCTTAAGATTGCATTAGCTTTCTTTGCAGTCACATCGCACTGCAGGCTCATGTTTAGATTGTGATGAACCAGATCACCCAGATCCCTTTCACAAAGCATCCATTTTGCTTTCCAAGAGCGCTCTGGCAGCTTCCTAGTTGCTTGGTCCTAAAAAGGCCCTGAGCTTGGCCGGAGTCAAGGGTCAGCAGGTTGATAATCCCCCCCCCACCCTGCATCCTGCATTTTATGCCACTCTCCTTCCAGGGTGATCCGGGTAGCTCACCAGGTCCCTACTGGGATATTTGGTCAACAGAGCAGAGTTTTGCCAGGTCATAGAAGTGTGGTGGTGTTATGTCCGCTGACTGCCACTAGGCGCCAGCGGTATGCAACCCGCGCTTGGCTCCATAAGAACAATAGGGACTAGGAACCTGAGCCTCCCAGTGAGCGCCTATCGGAACTGTGGCGGGAAGTTCAAACCTTCCAATGGGACTGGTGGGTGTGGCCCCGGGACCGTATATAGTTGGCTGCCCCGGCTGGTATTGTGTTGTTATGTTGTGTACCAGTAAACGATGAGCTGTTAATCACTGAGCGTCTGTCTTCTCTACGCGATGAATCCAGTATGCAACAATGGCGACGAGGATGGGATCCCACTGAGCTGGCCAGAGGAAGACCAGGAACCACCGCTGCTTCAACCGATGAGCACCGAAGGCGCGTGAGCCGCTTCCCCGTCACAACCACGCAGCACAATGGCAGTCGTTCCAGGATTGGGATCAGTGCAGTAAATAAATCTCCTGAGAAATATATTGCAAAAAAAAGGAATCATAGAGTTGGAAGGGGCCTCCAGGGTCATCTAGTCCAACCCCCTGCACAATGTGGGAAATTCACAAATACCTCCCCTCCCACCCACAGTAACCCCTGTTCCACACCCAGAAGATGATAAAAAAAACCTCTCTAGGATGGTCTGATTTGGTACAGCGAGTTCACATGCTTCATGTACTCATGTGGATGTATGACTGCATGGGCAAGGAGCCACATACTTCGTAGGGACATTGTGAGTTTTGTGTCAAATGTGCTAGACAGTCGAACTTGCCTTGTTCAGCCGTGATGATCAAATGTGAGCCAGTCACCTGGACTGTTCAGTTTGGCACAAAAATGCCTCCTGAACCGGTTGGCATCAAAACCTGCACGTGCACCAAAACGTTGGCTGATCTAAACAGGTTGGTAGCCAGTCAGATCACTCAGGACTGCTTAGACAAACACCAAACGCTAGTACTGCGGGGGAAAACTGCACAGCATTTACTTCTGACTGATTTGGACGACTTTTAACTGCTTTAACTATTCAGGTGACTGCTTGCCAAGTGAAGTGGTGGTGAAGCGAGGGACGGAGCAGAACTCAGTGGGGCCGTGAAAGAAAAAGGCCATGCACAAAAAAAGCTAATTGTGTTTTACCGCAAGGTTAGGAATGAATGTTGCCTGCCATGGGCCCATGAAGAAATTAACCGTCTGTTGAAAAACTGGCTCGCTGTTTGCCACCGGCGAACAGGACACGAGCCAAATCAGGAAGTGTTCAAGCATCTCCAGTGCTTAGTAGGCCACTGGAAGATCTCTTGTTCAGTCCCCCCCCCCCGAAAAAACAGGGCCAGATCTTGGTGCTATGTTCAGTATTTATCCAGCGTCCGCACACCATTCTGCTAGAGTCCTGAGAAACGCAAAAATGCAGACAAACTTTATTTAAACGGGGGGCTGGGGGAGGAGACCACATCAGCAGTAACTCTGAGATTATTTCATCTGACAGCATTTTTAACAACCTGGGAGAGACTGAGGCACAGAGAGCCCACACACATGTGGAAGGGGGCTATTAAAGGATTCGCCGTCATGCCTTTTCCCTGCCAAACAAAAATTCCACCTCCAATCTGCTGCTCTCTGTGCTGGAGAAAATTTACAAGTATCCGTAAGCTTTCTCTCGGCAGGGGTACCAAACAGAGATTGGGGGGAGGTTGTGGGTTTTTTTGGTGAGGAAAGAATTTAATGGTGACCACATACTGGTCTGCCTCTTTGAATTGCAGTTCCAGGGGCTGCAGTCTGTCGTGTGTTTTAACGGGAAGGGAAGGGCGGTAGAACAACCTTAAAAAGTAATTGGAGGAGGATGTGTAAACTGGAGCTCCACCTGCGGAATCCTGGAAACCTTTTGCCAACGTCGGGTGCCTTCTTCAGCCCACAAGAAGAGCTGTTTTGTGATCTGATATCTGGCTAGCAATTCAGTCCCTTACCTGTGCAGTGACAAGGTGGGAATAGGGTCGTCCGGCCACCAGCAGGTGAGGGTTGCCAGATCCAGGTTGGAAAACTCCTGGAGATTTGAGGATGGAGCCTGGGGAGGACAGGGACCTCAATGGGGTGTGATGCCACGGAGTTATAAGAACATTAAGAAGAGCCCTGCTGGATCAGGCCAGTGGTCCATCTAGTCTAGCATCCTGTCTCACACAGTGGCCAACCAGTCCCTCTGGAGGGCCAACAACAGGGGCATAGAGGCCGAGGCCTTCATAAGAAGAGCCCTGCTGGATCAGACCAGTGAGGGTCCATCTAGTCCGGCGGAACTGCGCATGCGCTAAATGCGAAACGCTTGTGTGATCGCACCGTGCCGCTTCTTTGCCATGCTTCACCATCGCCGTGTGATCACCAGCTAACAGACAAGACTCGGGGGACCGTGTGATCGGGCTTCCGCACTTTATTTTGCTCCGGGGCGAACAGTCACGCTCCCCCCCCCGTGTTATGCGGCCCGTGTGACCGGGGCCTCTCTTTACTTTCCTTGAACACTGGCACGAGGAATTATTTCAGGCACAAGCAGGATCCTCATTCACACCCAAGACACATACTCCTTCCTTATCAGTGTGTACACGGGAAGTAAAATACATAAACCACTTGTGTTCGGAATGAGGATTGCTTGTGGAACCTCTCTCATTATGTCAAAATCATGTGAACTGTCATAGGGAAGAGCTCCGATAAGCCCGATAAACCTGCGAAGAGGATGTTTGAGTTAATTGATGGTGGCTGGGCGAAGCCGTGGCGTTAAAGAGAGTTGGAGTGTTTTTGCTTTACAGAGCACCGTTTCCGCCGAGTGACATTTTCTGAGCACTGTTTGGACTGCTGGAGAAAGGGAAGAGAAAAAATAAAGCGGCACCGAAAATTTTATGTAGTAAGCAGAATCGGAAAAATCTGCGGCGGACGGCTGGGCGGATTATCAGGAGCCGCTGCAAAGGATGTGGGAGAGAGAGGAACATTGTGTCCCACAGAGCTGCGTTTAAGCTCTGGCATAGAGGCCGAGGCCTTCATAAGAAGAGCCCTGCTGGATCAGACCAGTGAGGGTCCATCTAGTCCGGCGGAACTGCGCATGCGCTAAACGCGAAACGCTTGTGTGATCGCACCGTGCCGCTTCTTTGGCATGCTTCACCATCGCCGTGTGATCACCAGCTAACAGACAAGACTCGGGGGACCGTGTGATCGGGCTTCCGCACTTTATTTTGCTCCGGGGCGAACAGTCACGCTCCCCCCCCCGTGTTATGCGGCCCGTGTGACCGGGGCCTCTCTTTACTTTCCTTGAACACTGGCATGAGGAATTATTTCAGGCACAAGCAGGATCCTCATTCACACCCAAGACACATACTCCTTCCTTATCAGTGTGTACACGGGAAGTAAAATACATAAACCACTTGTGTTCGGAATGAGGATTGCTTGTGGAACCTCTCTCATTATGTCAAAATCATGTGAACTGTCATAGGGAAGAGCTCCGATAAGCCCGATAAACCTGCGAAGAGGATGTTTGAGTTAATTGATGGTGGCTGGGCGAAGCCGTGGCGTTAAAGAGAGTTGGAGTGTTTTTGCTTTACGGAGCACCGTTTCCGCCGAGTGACATTTTCTGAGCACTGTTTGGACTGCTGGAGAAAGGGGAGGAAAAAATAAAGCGGCACCGAAAATTTTATGTAGTAAGCAGAATCGGAAAAATCTGCGGCGGACGGCTGGGCGGATTATCAGGAGCCGCTGCAAAGGATGTGGGAGAGAGAGGAACATTGTGTCCCACAGAGCTGCGTTTAAGCTCTCCGCGGCCTCTTGGGGGGGACTTCTGCATTTGCGTCACTGGGCCATTTGGGAAAGAGCTCCGTACACTCCACTGGAGCTCTTAGGATGGAGTGCCCCCCCTTCAGAAGCATCCGAAAATTTCCAGAGGCCTACAAATTTCAGCTGGTAGCTGGAAGGGAAATCTTTCGGCCTTGCCTGATGCTAACCGCTTTCAATATTTTGCCTTTAGGCTGGCAATTGAAGGGCTAAGCAGCACGGTCCCCCGTGAGCCAGATTTGACTCCAAGGGCTGCGGTTATTCACCCTCAGCCCACAGTGTGCATGAGCATGGATGCAAGCTTGGGTGTGCAAGAAAAAGCAAGTAGGAAGAGACTCCACTTTGCCTTGCCTTGAGGTGTGTGGAGCTCAGCTACTTCGTAAATGCCATCTTTGCAAGGAGAATGGAGACGTTAAGGACATGACTGAGCATCAACTTTGGTTTAGGGAGGAGTGTTGCTTAAAACCGGTGATATGCGCGGAATAGTTGCTGGAAGTGTAAAAAGCATGTCGGTTCGCCTTACCATATGTGGGGGACATGTGAAATTGCACGTAAGTTCTGGATTATGGCACATGCATTTGTACAGACCGTCCTGCACATTTCAACACCTTTTCGACCAGAATCGTTTTTACCGAATTGTATACCAGATAATTTTGACAAGAATCAAAGATACTTTGTGATCCATGTAGTAATAGCGGCTAGAATCTTATTCGCAACCCTTTGGAAACTTCCAACAATGCCTTCGGAACAAGACTTAATAGTGAAGATTGTGGAAAGTCCGGAAATGGATAAATTGACCTTGATGCTCAGAGGGCAATTGGAGGACGATTTCTTCGGACTATGGACTCCTTTTCACAACTGGGTAAAAAAGAAACATGAAGATACGAATATTTTGATTGCCTTCACCTCCCCTATCCCTGTAGAACCTTAACAATTTAATAAAGTGTATTTTTTAAAAAAGAATCTTTTGCCGGTCAGTCTTAGCCTTTTGGTTTAGAGAGGAGTGTAGCCTATAATCGGTGAAATGCACAGAATCTTCTGCCGGTCGGTCTCAGCCGGTAGTGGCCCAAAAAAGCTCTTGTGGAAACATATTTGTCCAGTCCCATGAGGACCAGAAACTTCGGTAAGGGACAAGGGTGGATTCTGCACAAATTCTGAGGTCCGGGTTCCCGTCGCGAGCCAACCACCTGCACGCAGCACCTGGTCTGCCACGCACCACAGATCAACTTGACTTTACCCCCCTCCCAAATCTTTTGTCTTTTCAAGAGCAAACCTCTCAACCGGCACCCTATCCGTGGCGGACAGCTTAATCGCCGTGCAGATTAATCTGGTGGCGAGACAGAGGGACGTTCGCTCCATCTCTATAAATGAAGCGATAATTAGCCCTACTCTCCGAAGGATATGAATCCCTTGGAGTGCAATTGGTCTCCCTCCGTGAGGTCTCCAGGGAATGATACATCTCCGCAGTGCATAGTTTCCCTGCCGGGGACTATCTGTCTCACTCCTCTTTTGGGTGGGCTGTAACAGCAGTGCAATAGCTTCAACGGCTCTCACCAAATCTCATTTTTCACCTTTAAATCATCCAACTCTATCTTCACTTGCTCTAGCTTTTCTCCCTTCCTACATCATGCGAAATGCTGGCCTGGATGAATCACAAGCGGGAATTAAGATTGCTGGGGAAAAGATCAACAACCTCAGATATGCAGACGATACCACTCTGATGGCAGAAAGTGAAGAGGACCTAAAGAGCCTCTTGCTCAGGATAAAAGAGGAGAGCGCAAAAGTGGGCTTGAAACTCAACATCAAAAAAACTGAGATCATGGCATCCGGCCCCATCACTCCTTGGCAAATAGAAGGGGAAGTCGTGGAAGTAGTGACAGACTTCACGTTCCTGGGATCCCAGATCACCGCAGACTGTGACAGCAGCCATGACATTAAAAGACGCCTGCTCCTTGGGAGGAAAGCGATGGCGAACCTAAACAGCATGATAAAAAGTAGAGACATCTCCCTGCCAACAAAAGTCCGCATGGTCTTTTCCCAGTAGTCATGTATGGTCTAGTCCCAGTAGTCATGTATGGCTGCGAGAGTTGGACTATAAGGAAGGCCGAGTGCAGAAGAATAGATTCTTTTGAACTGTGGTGCTGGAGAAGACTCTTGAGAGTCCATTGGACTGCAAGAAGATCCAATCAGTCAATCCTAAAAGAAATCAACCCTGACTGTTCCCTGGAAGGCCAGATAATGAAACTGAAGCTCAAATACTTTGGCCACCCAATGAGAAGGGAGCCCTCACTGGAGAAGACCCTGATGCTGGGAAAGACTGAAGGTCAAAGAAGACGGGGACGGCAAAGGATGAGATGGTTAGACAGTGTGATCGATGCAACGAACATGAAATTGAGCAAACTTCAGAGGACGGCGGAAGACAGGAGTGCCTGGCGTGATCTGGTCCATGGGGTCGCAGAGTCGGACTCGACTGTGCGACTGTACAACAAAAAATTAGTAGCTACTGATAGAGCTCTCATCCTCTGCGCAATGGTTTAAAAACCCTGTTAAATCATTTGCTATTGTGATCTTGTGGCAACGAATTCCATAAGTGAATTATGCACCGAGTAAATGGAGACTCGCAGTGGGCGGTATCCTCCTGTAGGCTGGAGGAGCTTCCGTCGGCCTAAGGAGTCTTCCCCCAACTCAACTGGCTCTTCAGTCTAGACTACAGGAAGAGTTAGTTTGAACTGTGGCTTTGTGTGATGGATGAAAGCGGACACCCTGGCATAATCCTCGAGCTCCACTTGCATATTCCACAGCTCTGGAGACACCTGGCCAGCGCAAAGGTGAGAGAGCTGGGATTAGCTGTAGCAAAGATGCCCCACCCCTGCGGCCATTTCAAGCTGCAACCCTAAAAACCAGGGGTCATTTCGTAGAAAAAAAGGTGCAGGAGCTCATTAGCATAACTTATTTGCATAACTTATTTGCATATGCCACACCCCCTGACATCACCGGACGTGTGTCATAAGGCAACACCCACCGCTCAGGCTCCACTGGACTGTTTTGGATTGCTAGCTATTGGGGGGGGGGTGAACGTGCAGATCTGCTTTTACAGAGGAGGGAGAGCTTGTACCTGAATAAGACTTGGTCTTAAAGGTGCCACTGGACTGTTTTGGATTCCTAGCTATGGGGGGGGTGCGCAGATCTGCCCTCACAGAGGAGGGAGAGCTTGTACCTGAAGGTGGGCCGGGGAGGGGGCTCTGCAACTTACCTGGCTGCTTCTTGCTCCTCATGGCCCGACTGAGGGCTGCTGGGAGCAATGGGCGGGGCTTGTTGCATGTGCCCGCCCCCTGGGCTCCTTACTGCCGGAGCTCCGCTCCTGTGCGCTCCCGCAGGAAATGACCCCTGCAAACGCTTCGTAGGGAGTTGGTTCTGCTGAACGCGGTGTGCCCTTACTTCCAAGTAGACACACCTGGGACTGGGAGAGCTCTGCCCATTTCTGTCTCTGCTTCAGCCACGCACTTGCAATGAGTTGAATCCACCAGAGCATTTCCCTCGGAAATAGTATATAAATCGGGTTGCTAACCCCCCAGGTGGCTGGACATCTCCTGGGATCACAACTGGTCTCCAGGCCATAGACATCAGCTCCTCTGTTGAAAATAGGTGGGCAATATGAGATCAGTTCTTCTGATGTCCCTCCCTTCCGCAAACTCCACTCCCAAAATCTCCAGGTGTTTCCCAAACCTGTAGCTGGCAACCCTATGACAAGGAATATACAAAGAGGGCTTCTTTAACAAGGTACCTCTGTAAGGCATCCGTTTGAGCCACTGCAATGCCCATGCAGAGAAGAGAAGAAGAAGAAGAAGAGAAGAGATTTGATTTATACCCCACTCTTCACTACCCAAAGGTGTCTTACAAACTCCTTTCCCTTCCCCTCCCCACAACAGACACCCTGTGAGGGAGGTGGGGCTGAGAGACTGCCCCTGAGAGAACAGCTCTGAGAGAACTTGTGACTGACCCAGGGTCACACCAGCAGCTGCATGTGGAGGAAGAGAAGAAGAGATTGGATTTATACCCCGCCTTTCACTACCCAAAGGTGTCTCAGAGCGGCTTACAAACTCCTTTCCCTTCCCCTCCCCACAACAGACACCCTGTGAGGGGGGTGGGGCTGAGAGACTGCCTTTGAGAGAACAGCTCTGAGTGAACTTGTAACTGACCCAAGGTCACACCAGCAGCTGCGTGTAGAGGAGAAGAAATTAAATTTATACCCCGCCCTGCACTACCTGAAGGAGTCTCAGAGCAGTTTACAATCTCCTTTCCCTTCCCCTCCCCACAACAGACACCCTGTGAGGTCGGTGGGGCTGAGAGAGCTCTGACAGAAACTGCTCTTTTTCAAGAACAGCTCTTGTCAGAACTACGGCTTGCCCAAGGTCATCCAGCCAGGTGCAAGTGGAGGAGTGGGGAATCGAACCCGGTTCTCCCAGATTAGAGTCCGCGCACTTAACCACGACACCAAACTGGCTCCTGGCATGAACAGGAATTACTCCAGTCAACAGATAGCTTCCCAGCGTAGGGCTTCGGCTCCGCAAGAACTGGCCTGATGCTACTAACGCCTGTGCCCTTCCCTCCAGGATCCTCTGGGAGTCCGCTGTGAGAACCTCAGCAGGTGTAGCCTGTCACATCAGAGCACTGCTGCCCCTCTGAAAAGCTGAGTCTGCTAAAAACCCTTCCCCCTGCCGAAGGATTGGAGAGGTACTGAAAGCCGGCTGTCTGCTCTTGAAGCAACAAGGCTTGATAGGGAACATCTTGACTCTTCCCACCTTGCTTGTCAAACCCAGCAGTGATTCAGTGGGTGGAAGATGCCATCCGGTGGTCGAAAGAGGCATTTGCAAACACGCCGGAGGTAGCAGGCCACAGGTTGCGTGTAGGAGCCGGGTTTTGCTAAAAAAAACCCCACCCCTCTTTAATTTAATTTGTGGCATTCCCATTTTTTTAAACAATGGAAGCTCCTCTTTTAGAACAAGAAGAACCCCGTGAAAGAAAACACAAAACACTGGCAATTCTAGTGCTTTCCCCGCAAAAATATTCTGGTCTCCGCCTCGTTTATCCACCCTCTGGCTTTGAAAGCCAGCTGTGACTTGTGGACACCACCATTCCGCCCACCAAGATCTCCGCCACACCCCACCCCGCCTTGGATCTTCCAAGACCATTTATCACCCTTGTGATATATAAGTGATGGTGGGTGCAGGAGTCTTTTTAACAATCTGGGCGAGCGGGTACTTTGAGTGGGGGTAACTTCACTGTTTAAGAAAGGCGTGTCGTCAGGGGTCATTTCCTGCAGGAGTGCACAGGAGCGGAGCTCCGGCAGTAAAGAGCCCAGGGGGCGGGCACATGCAACAAGCCCCGCCCCCTGATCCCAGCAGCCCTCAGTCAGAGCAAGAAGCAGCCAGGTAAGTTGCAGAGCCCACCCCCCTGGCGGGCCCCGGCCCAAAGCAATCCAGTGGCACCTTTAAGACCAAGTTTTATTCAGGTATCAGCTCTCCCTCCTCTGCAAGGACAGATCTGCACATCCCCCCCCATAGCTAGCAATCCAAAACAGTCCAGTGGAGCCTGAGCGGTGGGTGTTGCCTTCTGACACACTTCCAGTGATGTCAGGGTGTGTGGCATATGCAAATAAGCTATGCTAATGATTTACGCTAATGAGCTCCTGCACCTCTTTTTCTACGAAATGACCCCTGTGTGTTGTTATCAGTGGATAAAAGCCACTTGGGGAGTTAAAAATAACCATGCTTATTCAACGGAAGCATGCTGGCGATTTGCAGATGCGAAAGGGCCCAGAAGTGACTCGAAGAGAGGGATTACGAAACGTTCTGATCTCCCCGTTCATTTAAGTTGAAACTCCTCCCGGAAATGTGGCTGCCCCGAACAGCGAGGAAGGCTGGCCTGTAGGGAACCTCGCGAGCGCAGGCCTGAGGAACACAAACATGACACGTTTTATGCTACTGCCAGCAAGAGGGGAGGAAGCTATGGATCCGAGGGCTTTATTTCGTTTTCATTCGCTCGGCAAACTCCAGGAGCGTTGACGGTGCATGTGACATTTCCACCTGTCCCAGGTACAGCCACCGCTCACTGCACCCTCCACGGTGAGGAGGGGAGACGGAACCTGAGGTCTTTGCTGTGGGTTTGGGGTGCAGCTGAAGGTCCAGGGTTATCCCGGTCGGTTAGCGGAAGAAGGCCAGGTGCTCCTTCAGCCATTGCTCCGTCAGATCCTCCGTGGTCCGGATCTCAAAGACCTGGCGGAAGGAAAGCTGGAGTCAGGAGGAGGCAACTGTGCTCTGCCTTTTCCAGGGAGCCGAGAAAGAGGAATAGAGTGTGGGGAGGTCTCCAGCGTACTGCCTGTGGGCACCGTGGCGCCCGTCAAATGTTTTTGAGGAAGTGGGTGGAGCCAAGTAGAGCTTTTGCCCAGCAAGGCTTCTGATTGGCTGTTGGAGATTTGATTGGCTGTGTGGATTTTTTTAACGTGTTGCATGGGCAGCAGCTGCCAGCACAGCTCAAGGATCCAGGGCTATTTTTGGGCAGGAACGCACAGGAACGGAGTTCCGGCTGGCTCCCGAGTTGGCCACGCCCAGCAGGAACTCATTAGCATAATAGGCCACACCCAACAGCAGAAACTCATTAGGATTGGCTACATTAGGGGTGTGTGGCCTAACATGCAAAGGAGTTCCTGCTCCCAAAAAAGGCCCTGGGTTTTGACAACAAGCAAGGTAAACAGAATAAGAAGCAAAAGGTGGGTGTGGCTGGATCAGCACACTTCTGGTAACATGGGGGTGTGGCCTAATATGTTAATGTGCTGTGCTGTCAGGGGTGTGGCCTAATAGGCTAATGAGTTCCTGCTGTTGGGTGTGGCCTATTATGCTAATGAGCTCCTGCTGGGCTTTTTCTACAAAAAGAGCCCTGCAAGGATCCATGACTGAAGTTAAGCGGTGGCCAGTGTTCCCTCTCAGCTGAGTCAGCGTGAGCCAGCTCATAGGGTTTTTTAGCCCCCGGCTCACACATTCTTGTCTCCGCTCAGGAAGGAGGGCTCCGGAGCGGACTGATTCATGCGGCAGCCCAATCGCTCGCTCACAGCTTGAATGCCGGTCGCTCGCCAAGTAGAATTTTTGCTCGCAGGACTCCACAGCTTAGAGGGAGCATCGGCTACAGCCGTCGTTGTGTGGCCGGCTCGGCAGCCATTTTGTGGCAGCCGTTTTGCTGCCGCGTCTCTAGGCTTTGCCGTTCACATTATGGGGACAGTAATCTGAAGAAACAGGAAGAAGCTTCAGGGGGATGCAACTGACTGGGAGCGGCCGGCGGAGGTGGAGGGCGGAAAAGATGAAGCTGACAGGCGAGAGGGGGCCAGATGCCACAGCGGGCCTCGTGCAGTTGACGGACTGGATGGATCAAAACGTCGCAAGCCACGAGCGTATCTGGATCTCCAGTGGCTGTTCTATGACCGTGTGTCTTACGGAGCTGCCTCTAGGCTGTGGAGAGTCTGGTGAGCAAAAATCCTACTTTG